>NC_026001.2:23767759-23961045 GCF_000442705.2 Elaeis guineensis
TGATCCATCAACCATTTTGTTAAGAAAAATGAAAGGGTGTATTTTGCACCCTTTTTTTCCTGTTGAATACCAAGCACTTTCTATTATGATGGGAGCATATGGAATGGACCCATGTGTTTAAATGCTGCAGTATCAGGCAGGTTGTATGTAGCATCTATGCATTTTCAGAAGTCAGAACCCTTGTAATGGTTGCACTGAGAGTTGATGTTTAGATAATAATGCTGATAGGACATAGGAAGTCCCTTGGGTACGATTTAAAAAGACAGGCATGAAGATGAAGATAGTGAGGTAAATGCGTGGCAAAATCACAAATGAATTAGATGCAAGTGCAGTCAATGAGTAACCATAGTTGAAGATTGGTTGATCAGAATCAATATTGTCTATTTCCTCCCTCTTCCTTCACCACCGCCTCCAGCACCACCACCATCTTTTTCTTCTTCTTACCAACTGTACTAGTTGGCAACCTCAGCTGCATGAGTTGGCAACCTCTGCTGCATGAGTTGTCACCCTCAATATATGTTGTCTTATTATCTGCATGGAAGGCTTAAAATAATTTATGGAGACATGTTGTTAAGGTCTCACTGGAAGTGTGAAACAAGAAATGGATGCTAAATTTTACTTGGATAGAAGGAATGAAACATCATCATCATCATCATCATCATCATCTTCATCATCATCATCTTCCTCTTCTTCTTCTTACTAGCTGCACTGGTTGGCTCCCTGTAGATGTCTTATTATCTGCAATGAAGGCTTAAATTAATTTGTCAAGACATGGTGTTAAGGTTTCATTTGAAGTGTGAAACAAGAAATGGATGCCAAAGTTTACGTGGATTGAAGGAATGCAACATTTTTTTTGTGAGGAAGCTTGTTCTAAAAGGGGATATAGATGTATATAGGATTAATCATCTCTCTTTGGTCCAAATAGATGAGACATCTCTTATTGGTTTGATTAAATAGTGAATATGAATCAATGCAAATTCAATATTACAAAACAACATCCCGAATTCGTGTCTGAAAAATGATTGATGATGGGAATTTTGTAACAATAGGTGATAGTTGATGGAGTAAAAGTTTTGGAAGCATCATGGCTAGAATTTTGATAGGGATGACATCCGCATCTTCTTTGTTGAGTTGAAGGTTTTCGCCTGGAAGTCTAAGCCAAGATGTTGAGTGAAATGATGAGCATGAAAAACCAAAATATGCAGTTGTCTTATACATATAATTGGATCTTCAACCATGAAATTGCTTTCAGACCAATTATCATGTACATCACATCAAATTATCCCACATTCTTGACCTGAATCTTTTGGAAACTTCCAAACTGGTTACCTCTTTGGCTTGATTTGACCACTTATTTTGCTGGGGAAATGTGTTACTTCCTTTGATTTCTAACATCTTTTGTTAGGATGTAATCATCCAATGTTATCATGGAAGTTTATTCTTTTGGGTCTTTAAGACAAGATAAAGAATTTCTCTACAATAATTTTTTGTTTTATATCAGTTGCTAGGAGGTAGAGGATATAATTCTGTGCTAGTACTGATGAATGTGTTCACTGCCATTTTGTGGGAAATTGTACCTTTCACATCCTGACGTAGCTGTACTGATGATAATCAGAGTTCATTGGAACCTATTTTAGATCTTGACCTGCTGTTTTCATGCTTTAGTTATTGCTATTTCCATGAGCATGTAGAATTAAATAGCAACAAAATAGTTTTCACAATTTTGATCCTGTTTCTTTTGTTTTAGTCATTCAAAATTGTATTGTCTTCATGTTTCTACTGATATTGTTACCTGAAGGAGTGAAATGTTGAATTGGTTAATCGCTGAACATGTGATGTTTGGTCTAAATGCAATCTTCTTTGGAGGTTTTAAAGACCGTTACCTGGAATGGAGTTTGAATGGGTAAAGTTTTGGGGAGGGGGAGTTATTAATAAGGAATCTTATGTGAAATTTGCTGCCTCTGTCAAGTAATCTAGAGTATTTTAGATGCATCATGCTGTGGTACAGCTGATGGAAATTGGCTGCTCCTTTTGTTACCCTTCCTACTTGGCTATGGAGATCTGGGTCATAATATGCTCAGACAAAAACATATATGAACCTATTCATTTTGAATGACTGAGCCATTTGTGTTTGTAGTAAGGCATCACTACCTAGTATACCACATTAGGGGTCATACACGGAAGAAGCATCTTCTGAGACCCCACTTTGGGCACTTTGTGGTTCAACTGTTGGATGTGATTGTTATACATATTGATATGTTCTGTGTAACTAAGCACAGAGGGAGAATGATGGTGTAGGAGCTAAATGTGGTTCAAGTAAAATTTCTTTGTTCTTCAGTTGTTGCATGAGCTCACGAGGCCTACCCTGATGTGGTTTTGACACTAAGATCTCAACCTTTGAAATCATTCATATTGGTTCCCAATGGAAATATAATTACTTAAACCTAATCTTAAGTTTAACTAATATGCGCACCATTCACCAAAATAAGGTATGAAATCATGCAAGAAGCATGATTTATGTCTGAACTGATCCTGATTCCCATGTGATAATAGATTGTTCTCTATTGAGGTTGGTTTGTTTCTGACTTTTTCTATATTTTGAATTGTTTGGTTAACCATATTGTAATACCTCAAAAAGCCATAGTTTGAGCTTAGAGTTCAAGAAGTTGGTTAAAGGAGGGACTAAAAGAAGTTCTTCATTTTTTTTTATTTTTTTCCTTTTTCCTAATTCTTTCTTGCCATGACACCCCAGTAAACCACATTCCTAGCCCCTCAGCAAATCTGGGGCCTGACACAGCACCTTGTTCTTGTTCAAACAGAGAATTATGACCGTCTAGTTTTCCTATTGCTTATCCTTCAATTGTTAATAAGATAGATATGAACCTTGCAATTTCATTCGTTTGAATGATCATTTTTGCCGCAGAACTGTCCACATGCTTAAATAAATCTTCTATTTGTAAGTATTTCTGACTGAAAAGTCTCTTTCGTGGCCTTCATCTTTTTGGTATTAAAGCTTTTGAGTTACCACTTTATATGATGATATTGATGATTTAATGTGATGAAATTGTTGGTAACTAGATAATGGTGGATCAAAGATTTGCAAGATAGGGCTTCTATTTTTTCTATTAGAGAAGTGGCATAATCATGTTTATACTGTTCAGTTTTTAGAACAATAAGAGCACACGGAAAGAGCTATCATATGAAAAGTTAGTATTAAACTAACTTGATGCTTAAGAAGGTTTATATGACAACAGTTTAAGAACTTACATGAGGATTTTGGGCGTGGAGAGGATGATGAGGAGGTGGATGTTTGGCATACTTGAGAAATACAAAATTAAATATGAAGACATTAATGAATTAAAAAATGACAGTAATTGACTGCTAATTGGTCATGGTCCAATATGGTCTTACCTGGGATGGAGGTTGGTTGAAAATGAATATTCAAATTTGTTTGAAGGGTCTAAAAAGATAACATGGGAATATGGGCATTAAAAAAGATCTGGGTGAAAAAGCAGTATTTGTAAGCTTGCTATGGAAGGGGATATAAGTCAAGATAGGATTAATTGGAGTAGCTTTTGTAAATCAAATCCAATTATACGAGACATTCTGGTGGTAATGCATGATACCGATTACATAGTATTAAAAAATGCACATTATGATGAAAGTTGACCATGATGGAACCAAGGTAGACATAGAAGAAACTTGATATGATAGTGATTAGATAACATAGGCATGTAATATGTGGTGTTGTCTCATCTGTTGAAGGTTGAGGCTGGTAACTGTTAGGCTAGGTGTGATATTACATATGAAAGTTTTCACCATTTTTGCCAGTAATGTAGTAATACTTTTGAAGTAATTTGAATATATGCTTGACAAGGGATGAGATTTTTGACACCATATTGAGCTGAAGTCTTTGGTTGCATAGACAGAGCAAGGTGTCAAGATATCTATCAAGAGTATATATTTAATGGATGCATGCTCAAAATGTACATGTAGCAATCTTATGTATCAGCCTAGGCATGCTGTTGGATGGTTGGCTGTGACTGAAATCAGCAGCTATCCTCTTCTGGTAACACTACCTGCAAAATTAACCTACATCCTTTGAAACTTAAAGACTTTGCTTACTCTTTTAACTTTTTGAAAAAAAAAAAAAAAATAAAGACTTGTATTGTCACTATGAAGATTTATATGCCTCTATGGTTTCTAACAATTCCACTAGATTCACTTTTAGTGGTCAAAATTTCCAATATTACTCCATAATCATAATATAATATTTCTAGAAACTTTTGGAGACATTTTTGTCGATAAGCTTAGTATTATATCCTTTTCTTGTTTTTGTTCATAACTTCAGTATTATACTTTTTATCTTATTATAGGAAGATGCGAACTTTCATCTTTGCTAGTTCAGTTAATGAAACTTTGCTAGTTCAGTTAATTAAACTGTTATTGCTGAGTACCATACTAGTTCCCTCAGATATTCTTTTTCTTTTGGTATAGTGATATAAAAATTTAATATAGTCATTTTCATCTCCTTAACCATGGCTTGCATGCTTCCACTATTTCAACTGTGGTCTTCCTCTGGTGTTTCCACCATAAACACTTTTTTTTCCAGTGTTCTTGTTATTGTTAAGAAAGGGAGAAATGGTTGAACTTGCCATGCATGTGGCCACTATTGCAATGTTATTTTAATCATAGGGTCTAGTACAAGGTTGGCTGAAAGAAGAGGAGCAATAGATGAAGGTTTGGGATATGGGAAGAGAGGTTTTTCTTTCGGCATGAGACTGCTACTTTTATTGCATGATCGGGTTCACTGGGCATGAGACTTTTTATTGTAGAAAGGGGTCTAGAGTCTAGACCATGGTTTTAAAAGACCAGAGATGTGAAGCAGCTGACCAGGGGCTACTCAGCACCTAGGAAAGGAAGAGTAAAGAAAGGAAAAAACTTACCATTGACTTAGCAACAGTGGATAATGCAAGTGTTGAGTTTCTCGCTTTGTAGAGAATAATGCTTCATACTTAAGATACAAAAGATGGAGGGTGTCTAGTGAAGGACCAATATGTCATAAGAGTCGAGGGTGTTATTACACCATCCCATTCCATCACTTTCTTAGCAAGACAAATCTTGCCACGATTGAACTATTTTTACTATAGGGTGCCAAGGCAAGGTCTTAACATCGATGGGACCATTGTTCCATTCAAGGCCACTGAAATATCATTGATAAGGCACCTTCCTACCTTAGGAGATAAAGTAGAGTTCGATAAGGAGAAGAAAAGTCTGATTGCTGAGCTCGCTATTTAATGGACAACAGATTCTTGGTAATTGTAGTGTGTTACAAAACCACCTAAATAACTAGTGGGGGAGACAGACGTGCTGTAGGTCTTAGACTTCATCAATATCTACATACTCTATCCCTTTGTTGTAATTCTATTCCCTGCAGTAAATTATTATCCACTCAGGGCTCTTTGGATGACCTTTAGCATATCTTTCAACACTTATGGCGTGTACATGTAATACATAAGAGACAAGTGGCGAGGGCAAGCCAGCTACTTGTAGTTGCAACATAGCTTTAACTGTAAGAATCCTTTACCAGAGCTTGTTGTACGGGCATGTGCTAACCATGTTAGATGCTATACATTGTGGCAATGTTTATAATGACTGTGTATAATTGTGTATAAGTTTCTATTAGTTATGTATATGTATAAGTTGATATTAGCTATCTTTGTTTTTACTTCAGCACCTTGACTGCACTTAGATTCCCTTCTTTCTCACATCTTGATCTCGATGCTCGATGTCTCTTGTTTTTTGTCCATCTCTAGTTGCAAGTAGATATCATCTTTCATCTCCCTAAACCAATTATCATCATTTATATTGTTACACTCATCATCATCTGTCTCTTAAACAATATTATCTATACTTTTCTGTTTATTTTGATGATCCTCTCCTCCCTTCTTCTATCCTTTACATCCATCTCATTATCCTTCACCCTACCCTTGTGACTCACATTTGTAATCTCTATCTTCTCCAATGCCCTTCTCAACCACTGGCACTCCATATTTAGTTCTTTATTTTCTTCCTCTATGAAAGTATTTCTCGTTTCCATCTCTCAATGGTGCAATAATTTTTGTCTATTTTTTTCTTCTATGCATGTGATCCTTTTCCCATCTCTACTAGGCACAATACTACTTCATGTATGCCAATGGTCATGGCTCTATTCTCAACTTATTCTTCAGGCTTCTATCATCTTGAACCATCCACCAAGCAAACGAAGTTACATTAGCTGATATTTGGTATGCCTTAATTTTCAATAACTTTTATGATTAACCATGAAAAATATGTAATATAAAATGAAATGTAGGTGTTTAACTTTACATCATACTTAGCTCCTCATTGCTCTTATTCCATTCTTTACTTGAAGTTGAGGTCTTTGCCCTAGGCTTAAGCATAGGTGATAAATATCCCTCTCCCTCGATATCTAGCTCAGGCTTCATGTATGGAAAATAGGTAGAAGAGACCTTAGTTACACAGCATAATATATTCAAAATATGAGGACTATCAAACTCAGATTTAGAGCTCAGCTTGTTGGACTTAGTCCTATGCAAGTTGTGCAAGATATTGTTGCCTTTTGGTAATAAATTGTAACCCATCGTGTAACACATGGAAGCTGACTGTTGCACACAACACATGACATGGTGGGCACATACTTAGACAACCATCTCTGGTAAAGTGATGAAGTACACCTCATTTAAACATATAATTGACCATCGGTGTAATAAGAGATTAATGTGTTTCCTATTGTATATTCTTATCATTAAAGCTATGGTGTATCTATCCAAGTAGTTGGTGTTGACTTTGTCGCTTGTGTCTCACTTATGTATTGCATGTAAAATGTGAGGATGTGCTACATTGAAAGGTCATAGACAACTTCATAGCTACACCTTGTATGCATCAAGATGTATTGCATAAGTTATCAACATATGTGAAGAGGGTCTTTCACAGGTAATAATTTGCTGTAGAGAATAGAATCCCAACAACAAAATGATATAGTATGAAGATCTTGATGAAGTCTAAGACCTGCACTTCTTTGCTCCCCACTAGCTTGTATAGGTGGTTTCGTAGCATATCATTAGGAAGTGTATTTTGTCCATTTAATAGACAGGTCAGCCAGTTAGACTTCTCCTTTCCCCTTGTCAAACTCCACTTTATCCCCGAAGAGAGGAAGGCCCATACTTGAATAGTGGTGCCACCATTCTTTAGAGTTTGGTTCTTAGCGGACCACATTAAAAGCTTTGTCTTGCTTGATCAAGGAAGACCCAAAGAGCGATGGAACACGGTGGTGCATAATAACTTCTATTCCTATGACATATCATCATTCACTGGAGACCCTCCATCTTTTGTGTCTGACGTATCAACCGTCAATGTCTCTCTAAAATGGGAGGCATAACACCAACCATTAACCATTATTATTGAGTTTGTGATAAGTTTCTTCATTTCTTTACCCTCTTTAACACCCTAATCATATTTGTAGAGTGCATATGCTCACATGCGTATCACATTCTCAATGCTAGTGTGTGTGTATGTACTAGCATCAGACATGTCTTATACATGTGAATGGAAGTTTTATGTTCATGTTAAAAAATGAAGAAAATTATTTGTTGAAAGTGCATCTTGGTGCACAAAGCTCTTGCCACTGCAGGGTTTGGGGAGGGTTAGATGTACAGAGTTGTACCCCATCCGCTAAGAGATGGTTTCGGTGTTTCGAACCTATGACACCTTGGTTACAATGGAACAACATTTTGTGGTGCCAAAGCCTATTGTTTAAAGAAAGATATTGCAAGAATTTATTTTCATATATGCTAGGACTCTAAAGGAAGTTTTCAGATTGCGACTCCATAGACTTCTCAAACTCATCAATTAGAATTTTAGGGCATTCTCTAGACCAAATTCTAAAGAATTTCTATATCTCTTGGGTTTCTAAATATGCAAACTTTATTAAAGATTTTTTTCCCTGTTTCTGATTGATGCACAATATTATGTGTGTTGTTGGAGTGTCATATTTTCTCGTTGTCAAAAATGCTTGGGCAATGAACTGTTAGATGTGTGCCCTAGAAGCTAATCTTGACTGACACATACTTTTCTCTAGAGTATGTTTTGTACTTGATGGACAGTTTTTATAACCAATCATGTCTTATATGTTCATGATTTGTCCTAAAATTAATAAACATGATTTTGTATATTCTTAAAGTATTGAGAATTTGAGACATATATCATTAGTGGTTAATTTTTAAATGCTCTCGATCAAAAGATCGTCACGGAGGACAGTGATCAATCTATTCAAGATTGATGCACGGATCACCTCTTTTTAGGGCAGATGAGTCTCGAGTCTGCGGTGTAGAGACACTGAGGTGAGAGTGCAGGTAGTTGTTAGAGAACTTGTATTGAGCGTGATCAACACGAGAAACCACTTGGATGTCTACTCACTCGTCAGTTATCTTTTCGATGCTGCAATGGTGTGACTGGTCCTTTGACTTGCGGTGTATTGGCTATTCGCAGCAAGGCTACTTAGTTTGACTGCACATTCCCTTGGTTCCGAGCCATTTGGGTCCTTGCTGTATATGTTGGCTATTGTAGGTTCAGATTCATTGTTTGGAGTATGATGCATCTAGTTGGAATCTATCGACCTTGATAGAAAAGGAGAAGTCCTATGCGATTCATAAGATTGAGTTCAAAAAATCTCTGGTCAGAGTAAGCGTGAATATTGGAAAAAAGTTTTCACGGGATTCACAGATGAACTTGAGTTGAGCCAATCTAGCATATGATTGGCGATGGGGTTTGACGAGTTCTCTATGACCTCCGTCAAGTCGGGACTCACGATAAAGGGATTGTATCACACGATAACTGTACATAGGGCTTCATTTTTCTGTTCTGCTGGGTTATCACTACATATTGCTAGACGTCACTGGTGGATCGTGAGAACTTACTAAGATCATTTTCGGATCAACGATCTTTGTTGAGGTGAGTTGGAATCGTTTCAACCCATCGAAAAGAGTTTCAATGATACTATGATGGAGATCACGGTATGTCTCACTATTAGACAGAATAGAACCTGAGGGGTCACACACAAAAGGAGCATAATCTGATCAATGACTTGGATCATATTCGAATTATCAATCAGATTGATAGTTTGAATTTTAGAAACTGCTAATTTATAATCATTACAGTTTTGGCAGCTGCTAATTGTTAGCGTAAGTAATTAATTGCAAATGTTGTAATTTTTTTGGGACCGATTAAATTATGAATTGAGTCTTAATTAATTTAAATCAGATTTAATTTAATTTAATTTAATGCTAATTGGGTTCAATTATCCAAATCAGATTTGGATTTCAAACCTGATTGGATCAAGGTTGACAGCCTTTTTGAATTCGGCTCGTTTCGGACTCGATTTGAATTCGATTAAGGCCCAACTTGAACTGAAAGAATCATGACTCGGAGAGCCCAAGTCCCTTGGGACTCTCTCCAGAAATCATGCCAAGAAGTGAAGAGGGGTGTTGTTTTTTTTATCCTTTTTCTTAGCGCACGTGAAAGGAGGGGGCGCCAATAGTTGCCGCCCCACCTTATCTTAAATTCTTTCTCATCTAGATTTTTTTTCTATTTGAATATGATTCAAAATAGGAACAAAATATATCTGATTGGGGTGTAGAAGATTTTTTTTGTGCGACAAAAAAATTGGAGAAGATTGACATGTGCTAATTTGTGAGAAGAGGTTTCTTTCTTACAACACAACTCTATCTCAACTTCCATCTAACCTTTGATTTGGATTTCAACGTCTTAGATTAATTGAGATAAGATCTCTTGGGCGTGAAGGAGAGGGTGTGCATGGGATATGAAGTGGTTGTGCGACAAAAATAAAAGGGGGCATGAGTTTTGATGTGAAAGGGTGCGGCGACTTCTTTTGGACATCATCTCTTCTTCCCAACACCTCTTCCTCCCTTCTCCACTTCATGTCCACATGCAGATCTGATAGAGATCAGACCTAAGAGAGAAGAAGAGAGAAGAAGGGTTCTTCTCTTCATGGCGATCTGGTTCAGATTTCATCGGATTTGTGTGAAAGAGTTCGCGCAGCGATCTCTTTTTTCAAGATCTGGAAGAAGAGATCTAGATCTAAGGATGAGGAGCGAGATTTGCAAGATGCTTGCACACCGGTGATTTCGGTGCTCCGATCAGGCATCTCCATGTGGATACCAGTAGAGGTCGGGTGCGTGCGCGGCTACGATCAGAATCGGGACATCCGCAGGATCCGAGGTATGAAGATCCGATCTTCGTTTGTTTTTTTAACCATTATTTTTTTTTGATTTTAGATCGTGGTTGAATATTCATATCAAGATCCATGCTACGATTTTCAGATCTGATCTGGTACGTAAATAAATTAAAAATATTTTAAGTTATTTATTTTTGCTGCATCATGTCTAGAAAATTTTTAAACTACACGCAGTACAACAAAACTGGTTATTAGCAACGAAAACTTTTCGTCGCTAATAATCGGTTTTCGTCGCTAATACGTATTAGTGACGAAATTTTGATCGCTAATATTTCACGTATTAGCGATGAAATTTTGGTCGCTAATATTTCGTCGCAAATAATCCCATCGTTGTTAATATTTTACGACGAAATAAAAAATTTCGTCGCTAATAAAAGATATTTGCGACGAATATTTTTCGTCGTTAAAAAAAAAAGATGAAAAGAATTTAATCTAAAAAAAGATATTTGTGACGAAAGAAACCATTGATGATAAATAAAAAATTAATAGCGACGAAAATATTTTCGTTGCTATTATTACCAAAAGTTTTAGCGATGAAAAATTTACGTCGCAAAAAATATTTTTTGCAATGAAAATAATTCGTCGCTATTAATTTAATAAAAAATTAACAAAATTGAATAATATTGGCGACGAAAAATTTTATTGCAAATAAGACAATTTTTGAGAAAAATTTACTTCGCTAATAATTATTTACGATGAATAATTGTTCATCGCTGTTAATTATATATTTATTGATAAATTAAATTATGTTAGTAAAATATTTTTGACGACGAATATTTCATCAAAAATAATTTCGTCGCTAATAATTTAATCATATTTTTTTAAAAAAATATGAGTATATATTTTAAATTTTTATATATAATATTTTTTATAAATTAAAAAAATTAAAATAAAAAATTTACATAATAAATCGACAAGTAAATTTTATTATTTTATTATATTAAATTAAAATTATAAGATATTTGAAATAAAAAAAAGTACATCAATAAGCTGTCAAATATCGGCATCTGGAGAACGAGCTGGGGACGGAGAGTGCTCGACGGAGCTCAGATCGACGGAGTTCAGATCGGTCTGCTGCTGCCTCATCAGCTATATTGTCTTCTCCATCTGCGCCATCCGCTCCATCTGAATCTGAAAGCGCTGATAGTCGTCGATGCATGCAGCCAACTCGACAGCTTGCCTCTACACCTCCATCAATCGAGCCTCGCATGCAGAATGAATGTCCGTCCTAGATGAGCGTGAGGATGAGAGAGCAGTGATCCCATACCCTAGATCCCTAATATAACAGGATCTTGTACCGAGCACCCGATCACAGATCTCATCATCTGTGGATGTGGTCGAGCCCTCAGGGATAGGTTGGGATCTTATGTCTGTCATACGATCTTGAAAATTAAAATTATAGTTATTTTAATTTTGTAACAAAAATCAGATTATGAATAAAAAATAATTGAAAAAACTTACAAAGAGCTCCTGGCTCCCCGTCGTCCACTCCGACTGTCGCTGGTGGGTTCGCTGGTAGATATCGATCCTATCAGGAAGCTCGCCACTCAGCATCTCTCTGCAATTTGAGAATTAATTAAAAAAAATTTAAATAATTAGAGAATTATATGCTAATTAGAAATTAAAAATTACCTACCATGTGCTTCATGTGACGAGCAAACGATCTCGAATCCTCACAATACGGCACGGTCTGTCTCGCTTGGTTCGCCGCATTCTGGGCACATCGTCTTTATAAAATTATCAATAAAATTAGTAGATAAAAAATTTAATTTAAGAATAAATGATTAAGTCATTAAACTCTAAAAAAAAATTTAGATGTGTAACCTGATATACCGGATCCACGTAATGTTGGCATATGGTAGTCTAATCGTCCATGGTGATGCTGTCATAGGGCTGCTGCCGCGTTGCCTCCTCCCCATGATCCTGCACCATTCGATATCAATGCTGATGTATGTGATGGCGATAGTCTTTGAAACGCAATGATAACTGAGGGTCGATGGCTCGTCTCAGATGATCCTCAAAATCAGCGATGTCAAATACATCCCGCCAATAACAAATATTAGAAGAATATTATGCAAATTAAATATTCATAATATAATTTAATTTACCTGCAAGTGGGTGTAGAAAATCTCTCTCTGAGCTGGTAGAATATGACGCCAATCGAAGAACGTCATGAGGGCATAACTGCGGCATATGATGCCCAGCTTAGTCTGCCATAGCTCACACCATCTCCTAATGGGTCTGGTGTAGCCGGTCGGTATCTTGATCCGGAGATGCTGTCTCGGATGCTCGCGTCTCCAACGCTCCAGAGCGAGATTCTTCGATGGACCTTGCCCTCACCTCACCATCGATGAGGACTCACCTGAAACAACAATAAATAAATCATTAGTACGATCTAAATAAAAGAATCAAATTTTATTATATATAGAGTGTAATAATTAATACCATTGGAACCCGTCTCACTGGGACCCGACTCACTGAGACCTGTCGGTGTAGGACCCTTTGACAGTGGAGCTGGTGCGGCAACGGAGATCGGTGGAGGTGCCTCAACCTCCGAGGTATCTGCAGCGAGCTGTGAATGCGAACGTCGTCGTCTGTCTCCTGATGCCATATATGCAGGAATTAAGATATAAATAAATATAATATTAAATAATAATAATAGCTGTGAATGCCAATCGAAGAACGTCATGAGGGCATAACTGCGGCATATGATGCCCAGCTTAGTCTGCCATAGCTCACACCATCTCCTAATGGGTCTGGTGTAGCCGGTCGGTATCTTGATCCGGAGATGCTGTCTCGGATGCTCGCGTCTCCAACGCTCCAGAGCGAGATTCTTCGATGGACCTTGCCCTCACCTCACCATCGATGAGGACTCACCTGAAACAACAATAAATAAATCATTAGTACGATCTAAATAAAAGAATCAAATTTTATTATATATAGAGTGTAATAATTAATACCATTGGAACCCGTCTCACTGGGACCCGACTCACTGAGACCTGTCGGTGTAGGACCCTTTGACAGTGGAGCTGGTGCGGCAACGGAGATCGGTGGAGGTGCCTCAACCTCCGAGGTATCTGCAGCGAGCTGTGAATGCGAACGTCGTCGTCTGTCTCCTGATGCCATATATGCAGGAATTAAGATATAAATAAATATAATATTAAATAATAATAATAGCTGTGAATGCCAATCGAAGAACGTCATGAGGGCATAACTGCGGCATATGATGCCCAGCTTAGTCTGCCATAGCTCACACCATCTCCTAATGGGTCTGGTGTAGCCGGTCGGTATCTTGATCCGGAGATGCTGTCTCGGATGCTCGCGTCTCCAACGCTCCAGAGCGAGATTCTTCGATGGACCTTGCCCTCACCTCACCATCGATGAGGACTCACCTGAAACAACAATAAATAAATCATTAGTACGATCTAAATAAAAGAATCAAATTTTATTATATATAGAGTGTAATAATTAATACCATTGGAACCCGTCTCACTGGGACCCGACTCACTGAGACCTGTCGGTGTAGGACCCTTTGACAGTGGAGCTGGTGCGGCAACGGAGATCGGTGGAGGTGCCTCAACCTCCGAGGTATCTGCAGCGAGCTGTGAATGCGAACGTCGTCGTCTGTCTCCTGATGCCATATATGCAGGAATTAAGATATAAATAAATATAATATTAAATAATAATAATAGCTGTGAATGCCAATCGAAGAACGTCATGAGGGCATAACTGCGGCATATGATGCCCAGCTTAGTCTGCCATAGCTCACACCATCTCCTAATGGGTCTGGTGTAGCCGGTCGGTATCTTGATCCGGAGATGCTGTCTCGGATGCTCGCGTCTCCAACGCTCCAGAGCGAGATTCTTCGATGGACCTTGCCCTCACCTCACCATCGATGAGGACTCACCTGAAACAACAATAAATAAATCATTAGTACGATCTAAATAAAAGAATCAAATTTTATTATATATAGAGTGTAATAATTAATACCATTGGAACCCGTCTCACTGGGACCCGACTCACTGAGACCTGTCGGTGTAGGACCCTTTGACAGTGGAGCTGGTGCGGCAACGGAGATCGGTGGAGGTGCCTCAACCTCCGAGGTATCTGCAGCGAGCTGTGAATGCGAACGTCGTCGTCTGTCTCCTGATGCCATATATGCAGGAATTAAGATATAAATAAATATAATATTAAATAATAATAATAGAAATCAAATAATATTCTAATGAATACAATTATATCGCATATCATTATTGGAAGACAATTGAACGAAGAATATATATCTACTCATCAATATTCGTATCTTCCTCGATGTGTAGATCCTCGTCCGAATCACAGTAATCGATATATATGTCGTTTTCTATCTCATTGTCATTTATGAACTGATCGTTGGACAGGAGATCAGCCCTATTCAAAGATGCCGTTACTAGTTTTTCGTCAACCAAAAGCTCGGTTAATGTTTGTTTTTCTTGCTGAAAAGCTTCCTCTATGTAAATCCAAATTTTCATCCATCTTTAATCGAGTTGATATGTCATATACGTCTCTAGGTGTTATTTTTTATACAACATACCAATTACCTCGATACTTTAGATCTTTCAAATATATTACTTGTTTCACTTGAGTTTCTAATATATACGGCTCATTTTGGTACCATGTTCGTGCAAGATTTATACTGATAAATTGTGAATCGATATGAATACCGATCTTTTTATTACTAATATCCCACTATTTACATTGAAACAAAAATACAGAATTACCGAACCCATACTTCAGTTCTATGATATCTACCAGTACACTATAATAATTAATCTCTTCTTCTCCTTCATATTCTATTGTACCAATTCCACTATTCTGGATCCTTCGTTGCATCTCAAGCTCCCTTGTGTGAAATCTCATTCCTTCAATGATACAGGATGTGTAGTGATTAATCCTTCGATCGGGATCACATGCTAAATCGTGCAACTCATTGGTCGCACCTACTTTATTGAAATACTTATGTTTCATCTACATCATAAGATAAAAAATTATATTGGTTTAAATAATATTATTTATAAGTAAATAAATAACGTATCACTAATACAACTTACAAGATCACCAAATCATTTTGCAAATTTTCTTCTATGTCGATCATCGGCATCCGTATTATTCTCTCTACATAGTATTACTCTTGTGCTCACTGCAAGAAGTTACGATTTTTAATTTTATATCGACATAAAAAATTTTCTTAATTATTAAACAGTATGGTAAGATGATACTTAATAAAATTTTCAATTTCTTCATAATTATTTAGAACGTAAAAGTGTGCTTTTGATAGTTCGTTCACGTTCATAAATTCACATCTCCTTGCACCAGTAGGTCGAACCGTTTGTTTAAATATAGATAACATTAGTTTATTGTCACCCTATTCACGATTTGCGTTACGATCTGTACGATTGAATCTTGTTTCGATATCGTCAAGTTACATCGAGCAGAATGTGACACATTCGGTAGCTACGTATGCTTCTGCTATAGACCCTTCAGGTCTTGCTTTATTGCGCACATATTTTTTTTAAGATGTACAAGAATTTGCAAACAAAAATAAATTTAAATTTTAAAAATGCATTTACATTTTATAATTGATATGATAAAGTACGTATAATTTTTTTATCTTTCAATAGAATACATCCATCGATAATGTACTGGTTCGGTTAAAAGAGTTTTTGGAAGATGAACAGTCAGATGCACCATAACATCAAAAAATGATGGTGGAAAATTTTTTTCTAATTTATAAAAAATGAGTATGATATTCTTTTCTGATCTTTCAAGTAAGTTAATTTTCAATTTTCGACAACAGTTCTCGAAAGAACACTCCTACCTCAATCAATGCAGTTTGACCATCACCACCCAAAAAGCCATGCATGACTATGGGAAGCAAATGTTGCATCATCACATGGGAGTCATGACTTTTCATGTCGGAGATATTGCCGTCGTTATTTCCAACACATCGCGATACGTTTGAAGCGTATGCATCAGAAAATTTTATAGTTTTGAACCATCTACAGAAATTCTTTTTTTCCTCTCCAAACAATGAATAATATACGGGTGGCATAAAAAATCTCTCACCTCGACGAACTAAATGTAACTCCGGCTGGATTCCTATTTTCTACAAATTAAGACGAACTTTTGTACCATCTTTTGTTTTTTCTGAAATATTCAATACAGTACCGATGATATTATCACAAATATTCTTTTCAATGCGCATTACATCCAGATTATGATGAAGTAGTAGCTGCTTCCAATATGGTAGTTCGAAAAAGATGCTTCGCTTCATCCAATTCAGCTCAGCTTTAGTACGCTTCTGCTTGCGAGTACTTGATGTTTTTCCAAATTAGACGTTTCCAATGACTTTAAGTTATTTTAAAATTTCTGCTCCACTTAACTTCTTAGGTGACGGACGTCGATTGGACTTACCATCAAAATATTGATTATAACGGATCCTCCAAGAATGATTAGCAGGAAGAAACCGCCGATGACCCATGAAACATATTTTTCGTCCGTGCTTTAAATATAAGGAGGATGCATCCCTATTGCATATTGGACATGCAAGATATCTTTTGGTGCTCCATCCAGATAAATTTTTATATGCCGAAAAATTATTTATGGTCCACAGAATCGAAGCATGCAACTTAAAATTACTTCGACTCACAGAATCATGTCTGTACCTCATTTTCCCATAACTCCTTCAGATCATCAATTAAAGGTCGTAGATATACATCAATTTCATTATCTGGTGCTTTCAGATCTGAAATCAACAGTGACATAAAAATAAATGATTCTTTCATGCACTTCCAAAGTGACACATTATATACAACTAGCATCACAGGCCACATGTTGTAAGAGGTACTCAGATTGTCAAGGAGATTAAATCCATCTGTTGCTAGACCAAGTCGGATATTGCACGGGTCATTTACAAAGTGCGGATGCTTTGCATCGAAGTCTTTCCACACTAAAAAGTCGATCGGATGGCTAAGTATGTTCTCCTCCGGAGCTCGCTGCTCATAATGTCATCTCATTTCTTCAGCTGTTTTTGTGGACATATACAACCTTTGAAGTCTTGGAATCAATGAAAAATATCTCAAAATCTTTTGAGGTATCTTCTTTGCTTTTCTAATATCGATTTTGTATCTAGGCTCACCGTATTTCGGACATTCAGTTACTTGTTCGTTATCCTTATAAAATAATATGCAGTCATTTTTGCTGGCATGTATAGGAGTATAGCCAAGTTTCATTTCTCGTATGTATATTTTTGCTTCAGAATATGATTTCAGAAGTCTCTCTCCATCGAACAGAGCTGTTTTAATCAATGTTCAAATTTGATCAAATGACTTCTGGCTCCATCAGTTCACGGTTTTAATATGAAGCAATTTTATCAAAAGCTCTAACTTGAAAAATTTTGTACAATTTGGATAGAGTGGCTCTCGTGAATCCCTTACAAGCTTTGCAAACTGTTCAGAAGTTCCTTCTACCTCAAGCCGGATATTATGTTCATGATCAGAATTGCTTTCAGATGCAGCAGTATTCATGCGTACATTTGAACAAGCACCTTGATGTAAATCATCTAACAATTCTCTAATACCACATGTTCGATAGGTCCAGTAGCATCACTATCATCTTCAGTATCGTCATCGTCGCGCACCACTTCATTCGGATCATCCTCCCCATACCATATCCAATAAGTATACTTCTTATCTATACCATATTGTAGCTGATGCTCCTCAACAAGGGTTATGTGACGATATACCATATGGACACATCTCTTACATGGATACTTTATCCGACAAGTACTGTTAGCCTTATGCTGTGTAAAGTCAATGAAATCTCGAACTCCTTTTTGATATTCAGGCAAAAAAATATCTCTAACATTCATCCAACTTTTGTTGATATTTATCTAACAACAAACACAATCATTAACAACAAAAAAAAAGTTCAGTGGTATTCTGGATCTCGATCCGAATTTCGGATTGAATCGCGTTCTGAATTCCAGCCAAAATCTCTATCTGGATCCAGATCTGGATCACTTGATACAAAATAACATATTAAAAAACACATGCAGATTGAATATTAACACAGAAAATGTGTTACATTAACTTAATGAAGTAAAAATGCATGATCCTATTCTTTTCAAATTATTATTAACAGGTGTGGCCCTATCTCTTTCAGAAAAGTAATAATATCATTATTGTTATTAGTGGATATTTCATCTCATTTTCATAGAAATTTCGGCAGCATCTCCTCATGGTTCTCTAAGTATACGATGTGGATATGGTGCCTACGCATCCTATCCACCATATACCCGGAGAACAATGGACAGATAACTACTGAATACCACATAATGAAATGAAATATCAACTATTAACAATAATAATATTATTATGTTTTCAAAAAGTCCGAATACGGGATATCCAAGTTTCGATCTCGATGAAGATCGAAATTTGAATGGGAATCTACGGCTCAATGTAATTTAAGTACCGTTTTTGAACGTGCATTCGAAGATGGATTTTTAATTTATCAAAAAAGAATAACTTCGTATTGAAATTTCTTCATCAAAAATTTCAATAGAGTTTTCTCTAAAATAAAAGTATTTTTTTTATTTATAATTTCAGCAGCATACAAAACAGCACATAAAACAATTTAATTGTAACAACAGCAATGTGCATTGTGTTAGTGAAAAAATAATTAGTCAAATAATTAAATAATTTCAGCAGTAACACTAAAAAATAATATGCAATAATTATAATAATTTCAGTCCAGCCTGATCAGGTCCAACCCGGAATCGACCTGACCCAACCCCGATCCGTCCCGACCCCGACCCATCCCGGCCCCACCCGACTTGCCGGACCACCCCGGCCCCATCCCCAGACCCATCCCTGAAGGCCCCGGCCCGACCCGGAACCAACCCGACCCCGGCTCGACCCGGAATTGACCCGACTCGGACCGACCTTGCCCGAACCTGACCCGACTCGGCCCGGCCCCAACCCGACCTGCCCCATCCCGGCCCCATCCTCGGATCCTTCCCCAAAGGCCCCGGCCCGACCTGGAATTGACCCGGCCCGAACCCTACCAGACCTGACCTGCCCCATCCCGGCTCGACCCACCCCAACCCGGCCCAGATCGGAACTGACCTGACCCGACCCACCTCGGCTCCACCCGACCTGCCCTAGCCCGACCCGACCCGCACCAACTCGGCCCAGCCCAGCCCAACCTAAAAACTACCAGGCCCGGCCCGACCCCATCACGGACCCAGCCCAGTCACAACCCGGCCCGACCCAAACCGACCCAAAAACGACCAGGCCTGGCCCGGCCCCGTCATTGACCATGCTCGGCCCAGTCCCGGACCCAACACAGCCCGATCAGGACCCGGCCCGGACCCGACCCGGCCTGAGCCCCGGACCCGACCACAGCCACAGCCCGGCCTGGAACCGGCCCAGCCCGACCCCGGTCCCAGCCCTGGCCTCTTAAGCCCCCGTCTCCGACCCGCCGGCGTCGGACCGCCGTCTCCGTCCCCGACCTTGGCCCGCCGTCGTCGGACCGTCATCCCCGTCCCCGTCCCCGGCCCATGCAGGCCCCGCGGCCCCGGCCAGCAGGCCCTGCAGCCCCCTCCCGCGGGCCTCGCGGCCCCGGACCGCCGTCCCCGTCCCCGGTCCCGACCTGCTGTTCCCGGCCTTGGGCCGTCGGACCCATCCCACAGGCCCTGGCCCGCAGGCCCCATGGGCCCAGTCCGTCGGCTTCGGCCTAGGCGTGCCGTCCCCGGCCTCGTCACCGTCCCCGTCCTCGGCCCAAACTCCCCCCAAAAAAAGTAATAAAACTCACCTCGACGGCAGCCGGACAGGGGGAGAGACACGGGATGCCGGGGGGAGAGCGAGAGAATGCTGAGTGAGGGCCGGGGGGGGCAATAAGGAAGAAAATAGGTTTCAGATGGGATATGACGGGACGCGGGGTATTAGCAACGAAAATTTTCATCGCTAATAATTAATTTTTGTCGTCAGTAATTTAAATGAAAAAATAAATTTGCGACGAAAACCAAATTTTTCATCGCTAATAAGTTTATTAGCGGTGAAAAAATTTTCGTTGCTAATAGTTCCCGTCAAAAAAAAAAATCCCTCGCTGGAAAAAATTTTTCCCCTGAAAACTATTATTCACGACGAAAATATAGTATTTCGTCACTAATAGTCTCCGTCAAAAATTTCTTGATAAAAAAATTTTATTTACGATGATTATTTTCGTCGCTAATTACGTATTAGTGATGAAAATTATCTTTCGTGCTAATATTTACTAAAAAAGAATTTCTTATTTATAAGTTTTTTATAAGTAATTATATGATGCTCACATGATAAAATTTTTTCAGATCCAACTGACAAGATAGACGGCAGGACCACATTGATTCACTGAAAGCGAGTTCAAGGATTTGACTGCAAACTTTTTAACTTAGGGCTTCATGCGAAAAATGATGATATTTGAGAGGTCAAAAAAATATTTTGCTTCTTTCTTCTCTGATATTGTTGTTTAGGAAGTATGTGACCATGTTCATCCGGCCCTCTTGCATGGCCCACACGGTTGGGACCATATCTATCTTTAAATTTTCATAGAATGTTAATACTTCCGTAGTCGGTTTCTCAGGCATCACATATTTTGTCCTGCTTATTTAGATTTTGCAGAACTCGTATTATGTTTAGGTTTAATGAGAACTACATAAAAAATGAGTTAAATTTGGGTCTGATCCTGTCTAAGAGACTCAATGGAGCCATCGACAAATAGAACCAGGCCTCTTTAGCACCAGAGTCTAGATATGGGGTGCAAAATTTTCCTTTGATCTACTGCCATGTCATCCTTTTCTTTTGTTTATTAATTAAAATGGATGGAAGACTAACCAAAATCGGGCAGAAGCATGATTCAAACTAGGGGTGTCAATGGGTCAAATTGTGTTTGGTTTACATGCAGGTTGAAGTAGGTTCGACCCATACCCCACATATACTTTTCCTTCATCCATATCAACTCATCAACCTTTCTAAATTTTTATTCATTACTTATGTGTATAACTAAGCAATAAAACAAAATAAAGTTTTCAAAGATCACAAGCAACAAAATCAAGATTTTTTTTAAATATGTCATTATAAATATAATAAACATAAAATTTAGTATATATGATAATTATGAACTAACTAATGATAAAACTAGATAAAATGCAGTCATATATTCTAAAATGTCTTGGCCCACTCTATCCATCATTCTTGTAAATTTTTAATTTTAATATTTACTATTTTTTTATAAGTTATTTATAATTTTTTTAGATAAAAATTTTTATTATTTTTTTTTCAAATTACATCCGGCATTTTAAGTATGATTCCAACAATTTTCTTATATTACTACATATTCATCTTAATATTTTACATACTTTTATTTTGCACATATTAGTTTTTAAAACTATCTTATATTTTTTATAAATATAAAAAAATTTACTATAATATATATCCTTCAATAGAAATTTTTTTTTTAAATTTTCAAAATTTTTAAAGCATTAGCGATGAAATTTTCCGTCGTTAAAAATCATTTTAACGATGGAAAATTCTTTTACCGTTGCTAATAGTTTAGTTTTTGAAATTTAAATTTTTTTTATTTTTTAAATATTTGCGATGAAAGATATACATCGTAAATAAGTAATGATTTTGTGATGGTAATTCGATTTGACATCGCAAATAGTTGATTATTTACAACGAATAATTTTCATCGCAAATTATCTTTTATTTTTAAATTTTTAAAATATATTTATTTACGACGAAATATACGTTTTCGTTGCAAATAAGTAATATTAGCGATGAAACGTATTTCGTGGCAAATATTTTGTAATTTTGTAATTTTTAATTTTTTTAATTATTTGTTAAAAAATCGCTAATTGGCGATGAAAATTTTTCCTAAGTTGCGAATATCTTACTTTTTGAATTTTTAAATTTTTTTTCATTTCTCAGGTATTAGCGACAAAATTTCATCGTAAATGGTTGATAATTTGCGATGGAAAAGGAATTTTTTGTCGCAAATATTTTAATTATCTATGATGTTACTTTTTTCGTCGCAAATAATCTATATATTTTAAATTTTTAAATTATCTAACTTTTTAAAGTATTAACGACGAAAATATTCGTCGTTAATAATCGTTGTTTGCGATACAACTTGTATTTTTGTTGCAAATAATTAAATTATTTGTGACTGAGACTTACGTCGTAAATAATAAAAAATATTCAATTTTTTATTTTTTTAAATATTAGTGACGAAAATTTTTAGTCGTAAATAAGAATAATTGACGACGGAATCGAATTTTTTATCGCAAAAAATTTAACTATTACCGATAAAAGATTTATCGTCGTTAATATTTGAATATTTGTAATTTAATTTTTTTTATTCATGATGAAAATATTCATCGGAAATAAGCTCTTTATTACGACGAAACTCTTTTTTTATCGCTAATATTTTTTATTTGCGATGAAAATTTATAATCATCGTAAATATTTTTTTATTATCGACGAAAATTTTTTTGCATCGTTGATCCGATTATTTGCGACGTTAATGTTTTCCGTCGTTAATAAATTTGTTGCTAAAACTCTTTCTTTGTAGTGACGTACGAAATCGTAGTGGTTTTCTAACAGTGGTATCAGAGCATAGGTTCTGATACGAACATGAAAATCCCTCAAATCTGAAATCTGATTTGTAGAAATCAGATCTGAAGGTTAGTTTGATGATCTACTCATTCTGAAATAAGATTGTCCTGCCATAATCCTGTTATACTGAACGATTGTCCTAGAACGATGTAGAACATCGATTAAGGTTAGATCTGAATTTTCTACATGTTGTAATGTGATTACAGGATTATTTTGGATCCGAAATCATTTCAGATCTGAAATAAATCATGAATTATTCAGATCTGAAATTGATTTTAGATCTAAAAATATTAATTAGGGTTTAATTTGGATCTAGTCTGATTGCTGAAATTTTTATTACATGCATGATTTGATGTTATTGTTCATATGTTTGACATGTGAAAGATAATTAGATTTGATTTTTAATTGATTACATATGTGATATGTTAGATTAAATTCTTAGTAGCTTAGTAATTGAATTGGGATAGTCATCGTGGCCGTCTGGTCATAAGATGATGAAGGGATTAAAGTCTCTCTCTTGCCCATAAGATGTGTTCTCTTTTATGACGTGTAGGGGTACCGACTGTGATGTTTCCCATGAAGATGAACAGAGAACGAAAAATTGTATATGATACATGTTTTAGATTTAAATCAGATTATGTATGTATTTTTATGTGTTTTAGATCGATTAATATTATATGTGATATATTATTTTGACACACGATCTAAAACTTAATTTCTGCAAAATCCTAGATTCAAAACTCTAGGTTTTCTTTGCATGAAATCATGAAACTGCGACTGGTATGCTTGTGGAGTCGACTCGATTCTCAATTGGGTCGACTTGAGTGCTTGGTGAGTTGACTCATTTTTGTTGGAGTCAATTTGAGATCTTGGTAGGTCAGTTCATTTGCTGATGAGCCGACTCAATTGTGCGAGCTAGGTCTACAGATTTCTATCTGTCTCAGTGTTGTGCCGACTCACTGTGACAAGTCGATTCGTGTACCAGGATGAATCGACTCGATTCTGCAAACAGCGATATTGTATGAGATACAATAAAATGATTTAGATTAGAAAATATTTTAAGATCTAAACTTAAACTCATGTCCATAATGCAAGTAATTGAGAATTAAAATTTGAAATTATAAGATCTAAAATTACGAATTTAAGATCTAAATTTTAATGCATAAAATATGGACTTTGGGTATGGGTTGAACAAATTAGGTTTAGAGACTAAACTACAACTAGGATCATTGATTAGATCAGGTTAGAACTCTTTTTGATTTTGAGCAGTTGATCGAACCTAATTAAGAGTTGGTTGGGATTAGGTCAAAGAGGCTCAAAATTGAATTTAGTTGTAGTTAGTCAAATTAATTCACATGTGATGTGAATTGATTAAGTCAAGATCGAATTTGGCTCAGTAGTTCGAGTCCGGATTTATAGGTTAACCTAATTAATTCTAATCAACCAATTTGGTGTCTAAGGCAAGTATCAGATGGTGGTTATTTAATTGGTTCCGTTGTTTGACCTGGCCAATTCGTTGGTGTCTAAGGAAAGCAACGGGGGGACCTTCACTCATCTTTACTTATCTGATCATTTTGGAAGATTATGTTTTGTATTAGGTTACTTGTTGGCCCGAGTTCACTCATGCTGATTAGGTTGGTCAGACATGAAATATGCTGATCCAAACCATATTAGTCATTACATCAGATGTATGTGACTTATTAGAAGAGATCTGAATCTAAATCTCCTCATTAAATATTAAGTCTACTGATCTTCCACTGTTGTAGAGATGAGGGTGTTTTTTTCAGTGTTGATCGTTCTCGACTGGTTACAATGGTTCGGTTGTATCGAGAAGACACAACTATTCTATTGGCATTAGATGCCCCGAGGTAAAGATGGGGTTGGGTCCAATAACTGTTAGATGAGGGACCCAATGATGGCTTTGCATCCGCTGGTGAACGGTGGGTCGGACTTAACTAAGAAATGTGCCAATAACTGTAAGGTGAGGCCGTAGGACTTAGAGATCAAGTCGCTGCAACATGCTTGGAGAAGCATCTGGATAAAGAGTTATCCATGCATTGATATACGTATTCTCAATAATTGTTAGGTGAGGTGCCGTATATCGATGGGACCACAGCATCCACTAGAACCACTTATCGCGTTAAGGTTTCCGTTTCTCCACCCGAGGAGTATGAGAGATTCGAAAAATTAGTGGGAGCTTTTTGTTTATTTTTAAAGTCCCTAGAACAAACTATTACAAGTATAATCATCTAATTAAATCTTTACTTTCTATAATCAAGTCTTCAGCTTCCAACCTTCTAGCTCGAATCTTAGATATCAACCACTTAACCGAAATCAACTTCATATTCTGGCTCAAAAATCTAAGAATAGTTCTTAGCTTTTAGAAATTAAGTCATGTTCTTGATCAAGTTAACCTAATGTCATCAGTTTGTCCAATCCATGGTCAACGAGCTATACTTGACAAATGGTTAGATGTTGACAATTAGGTTAGGTGCTATAAATTGGACTTCATAGTTGATGAAATTCAATATATGCATTAGGACATGTAGACTGTCAATGACATGCTGATTCATCTGCAATAGTTGTAAGATGATCAGAGTCGCACAGTGCATGAGATGCGTGATGGGCAGTTTGTCCATGATCGATGATCAAAGATATTGAAGAGCTTGATAAGCTCAACATGACCATGCATAAGAAATTACTAATGGATTTGATCCTGCAATCTCTGATTCATATGGATAGTTTATGAAACTATTATATGAATAAATATTATAGTACCTTAACTGAATTGATCAATGTGCTGGTAACTAAGGACTTTGAAAAGTTCAGAGGTACAAATCTGGAGAACCTAAAGAATCATTTGCATACTTTTGGAATGTATGTTGAATTGTTTAAATTTGATCTTATAATTTTTTCTTTTTCATTAGATTCTAGTGCATATTACGCACTTTAGTATAGGGTCTAAGGAAGGAAGAGGACTGAGGGAAGATGAAGTGACTCTTTTGAGTCGGCAATGGTGCAAACGTTGTACTGAGGCCACGAGCACCTAATCTCGGTGATTACTGTTTGGATTTAGCTCTTGATCATTTGCATGGTGATGCATTTGTGAACTGATTTGAGCAAATAGTGAATGTCATTGAGTCTGAGAGATTCAGAACCAAATAACCTAAAGTATATAGATGGTTTTTTTGGCTAGATCATGTATGAAAAGAAATGATCTGCCGACTGGAGAAAAGAGACCTTTGGGCTCATTGACTGTTAAGTCATATCCAGTTTGTGAATCATCTTTTTGAGAATTAATGACCCAGCTGTTCTTTATGGATCAAAGGGATATGATCACTGAGATACTTATCCTAATACACATACGATGTGTATGGCCCATTTGATGAGCCAAACTAGAAGGTTATCACTACTACATCACCTTTACCGATGAAAAATCATGGTAACGGTATGTATGTGAGATACAAATCTGAAAGACTTTGAAAAGTTCAAAGAATTCAGATGTGAAGTAGAAAAGATAAATCAAAAAATTTTTAAAGATACTTCGATTATATCGAGGATGCAATACCATATAGAAAATTTGTCGATTATCTAAGGAGAATGGTATAGTTTCATGATGGAATTTTCTTTGTACACAGCTCAACGGTGTATTTGTGAGAAGCAATGGCATTATATAAGATATGGTCCGGTCCATCATGAACATCACTAGTTTAACTTTTGTTTCTTTAGGAACAAAATTTAATTTTTGAAATTTAAATTAGATTTCCTCTAAAGTTGGTTTCATCACACCATATGAGATATGATATGGTGGACAAGTTAGAGGATAGGTCTGTCAAAGCTCGTTTATGGGGTATCCCAAAAGGATTTGGGATGTCACTTTCTCTTCCCAGTGGTTCACAATGTGATTGTGAGCAATCATACTGTTTTCTTAAAAAATAGTGGGAGAATGAACTCAAAGAGAAAATCTCTAAAGAACAACGAGTCATAGGACCTGTACAACCTATTTATGATGAGCCAGTATATGTAGTACATTCTCCACTTCGTAGATCTAGTAGGATCTCCCATCCTTTACAAAGGATTCAAAGAAAGTGTTTCTCAAAAGAGATTGGGAACATAGGGATGATCTCAAAAACCTACAACGACGTGATACGAAGAATCATGTAGTTACATGAAAGTTAGTGGGAGGATCTCATGCTGACATTGGTTATGATGTGGTTACATATAGAATTCTCTTATCAGAGACCTAGATCAAACATTCTGGAAATAAAGGTCTATAGAGATAGATCTTAAAAGGATGTTTGATTTTTACGGACAAGTACATAAAAGAGGTGCTGAAAGGGTTCAGCATTGAAACCTCCAAGAAGGATCCGTTATCCTCTTAGGCATGGATGTATGTCAAGCTATGTACTCGACTTGGTATATCTTGCTGTGAAAATCACGAGCAGATATTAGTCAAATTCAGGCTGGGAGCATTGGATTGCTGTGAAAATATCCCAAGTACTTGAAAAATACTAAGGGATCATTCTTCGTCTTTGAAGAAGGGTTAGAGTTGAGAGTGGGAGGACACACTGATGCTGATGGTAGAATGTCTACATCAGCATGTATTTTTAAGTTATGTTTATTCAATATGTTGGAAGGGTTCCAGACAATCGATCAATGAAAGCTGAATATGCTATAGATGTGCAGGATGCGTTCTGGTTCTTGTGATAGTTACAGAACTGGATGTCATACCATTGGATGCTTTAACATTGTACTGCAAAGATAATGGTCAATAGCCAATGTTAAGGAGTCAAGGTCTCACCAGAAGTCCATTCACATAGAATAGAGATATACGCGATTATCTCAA
This sequence comes from Elaeis guineensis, assembly GCF_000442705.2. Lineage (NCBI taxonomy): Eukaryota > Viridiplantae > Streptophyta > Magnoliopsida > Arecales > Arecaceae > Elaeis > Elaeis guineensis. The sequence goes on from NC_026001.2 coordinate 23,795,610, forward strand.
GTAGAAATATATGGAGGTACAGAGAGTAAACTCCACATAAATGTGGTAGGCCCAAGTCACTTAGCCAGCTAAACATCGAAGCCTGTCTTCAGAAGATGGGGCTCAGATATATGGCAGATTGGCTTTAGTGCAAGTGGAAGTTTGTTAGATGTATGTCCTAGAAGCCAATCTTGGCTGACATATACTTTCTCTAGGGCATGTTTTGTACTTGATGGGCAGTCTTTATAACTAATTGTCTTATGTGTCCATGATTTGTCTTAGAAATTAACAAAGATGATTTTGTATATTCTCAAAGTGTTGAGAACTTGAGACATACATCATTAGTGGTTAATTTTTAAATGCTCTCGATTGAAAGATCGTCACGGAAGACAATGATCAATTCATTCAAGATCGGTGCACGGATCACATTTCTTTAGGGCAGATGAGTCTCAAGTCTATGGTGTAGAGACACTGGGATGAGAGTACAGCTGGTTGTTAGAGAACAACTTGTACTGAGCGTGACCAACACGAGAAACCACTTGGATGTCTACTCACTCATCAGTGATCTTCTCGATGCTGCAGTGGTGTGATTGATCCTTTGACCTGCGGTGTGTTGGCTATTCGCAGCGAGGCTACTTAGTTTGACTGCACGTTCCCTTGGTCCCTAGCCATTCGGATCCTTGCTGTGTATATTGGCTATTGTAGGTTCAGATTCGTTGTTTGGAGTAGAATGCACCTAGATAGAATCTATTGATCTTGGTAGAAAAGAAGTCCTATGCGATTTGTAAGATTGAGTTCAGAAAATCTCTGACCAGAGTAAGTGTGAATACTGGAAAAGAGTTTCCACAGGATTTACAGATGAACTCGAGTCGAGCCAATCTAGCATATAACTGACGATGGGGTTTGACGAGTTCTCTATGACCTCCGTCAAGTCGGGACTCACGATAGAGGGATTGTATCACACGATAACTGCATCTAAGGGTTTATTTTTTTGTTCTGTTGGATTGCCACTACATGTTGCTAGACGTCACTGATGGATCGTGAGAACTCACTAAGATCATTTTCGGATCAATGATCTTTATTGAAGTGAGTTGGAATCGTTTCAACCCTTCGAAAAGAGTTTCGATGATACTGTGATAGAGATTACGGTATGTCTCACTATCAGACAGAATAGAACCTGAGGGGTCACACACAAAAGGAGCATGACCTGATCAATGATGTGGATCATATTCGAATTATCAATCGGATTGATATTTTGAATTTTAGAAACTGCTAATTTATAATCGTTATAGTTTTGGCAGCTGCTAATTGTTAGCGTAGGGATTTAATTGTAAATGTTGTAATTTTTTTGAGATTGATTAAATTATAAATTAAATCTTAATTAATTTAAATTAGATTTAATTTAATTAGATTTAATTTAATTTAATGCTAATTGGGTTCAATTATCTAAATCAGATTTGGATTTCAAGCCTGATTGGATTAAGCTTGACAGCCTTTTCGAATTCGGCTCGTTTTAGATTCGATTTGAACTCAATTAAGGCCAAACTTGAACCACAAGAACCATGATTCGGAGAGCCCAAGTCCCCTAGGACTCTCTTTCTAGAAATCATGCCAAGAAGGGAAGAGGGGCGTTGTTTTTCTCGTTCTTTTTTCTTAGCGCGCGTGAAAGGAGAGGGGGCACCAATAGTTGCTGCCCCACCTTATCTGGAATTCTTTCTTATCCAGATTTTTTTTCTATTTGAATATGATTCAAAATAGGAACAAAATATATCTGATTGGGGCGTGGAAGATTTTTTTTTGTGCGACAAAAAAAAAATTGGAGAAGATTGGCGTGCACTAATTTGTGAGAAGAGGTTTCTTTCTTACAAAACAATTCTATCTCAACTTCCATCTAACCTTTGATTTGGATTTCAACGCCTTAAATTAATTGAGATAAGATCTCTTGGGCGTGAAGGAGAGGGTGTGCGTGGGATATGAAGTGGTTGTGCGACAAAAATAAAAGGGGGCATGAGTTTTGATGTGAAGGGGTGTGGCGACTTCTTTTGGGCATCATCTCTTCTTCCCAACACCTCTTCCTCCCTTCTCCACTTCATGTCCACGTCCAGATCTGATAGAGATCAGACCTAAGAGAGAAAAAGAGAGAAGGATTTTTTTTTCTTCATGATGATCTGGTTCAGATCCCATCGGATCTGCGCGAAAGAGTTCGCGCAGCGATCTCCTTTAAAATTTGGAAGAAGAGATCTAGATCCAAGGATGAAGAGCGAGATTTGCAAGGTGCTAGCACACCGGTGATCTCGGTGCTCCGATCAGACATCTTCGTGTGGATACCAGCAGAGGTCGGATGCATGCGTGGCTACGATCAAAACCCGGGACGTCCGCAGGATTCGAGGTATGGAGATCCGATCTCCGTTTGTTTTTCTAACCATTGTTTTTCTAAAATTAAAGATATTTTAATTTATTTATTTTTATTGTATCATGTTTAAAAAAATTTTTAAACAACATGTACGAAACTGCTACTCTAACACGAACAATGTGCCTTAAAAGTCACTTGATATGCTGTGTTCTAGTTGCTTCCTTTGAATCAGCATTGTGAAATGTGCTAGAAAATGAAGCACGATGAATGGTCCAAGACAGCTGAATTACTTTTTTGAGTGATTTTCTGAGCTACATTGCTTCAATCTTTTCCTATTTTTTCTTCTCTTTCTTGGTTGCATTGGAATTCGGAAATGTACAGAGGACAGTTCATTAATAAGTCTGGCTACAAAACAAAGTATGGTTACAAGTAAATAGTCTGGTCACTAAAGCCTCTCCCACTAAACATCTGTGATGCACATGATGTGATACATGATTGTCTGTGATTTTTTTGATTGTAAAACAATTCAGCAAAATAGGAAGGTTGTAATTTTGTTGTTGGAAATGAAGGTACAGATAGGAACATGCAGATGGCCCTTGGACTTCTATTTCGTTGATTTCATTTTTTCAAGGATCAAATTTAGTGGGACTCATTTATTTGTTTCTCCCATCCCTTTTAATTGCATTATAATTTCATTGAAGGCATTATAGTTATACCCCTCAATTTAGAAAAGCCAGGCGACAAAGGATATTTGGTTTACAAAGAAAAGTCTGGTCGCAAAAGCTTTTTTCATTATAATATGAATGGAATGTGTGATGTGTTTGAAAGACCAACTGTATTCGAAGAGAGTTTAATCCCAATCAGTTGGGCTTCTTTGTGATTTTCTTGAGGTTTCCAGATTTCTTAGTTGATGAGAAATTTCTTTAATTGGAGAAACTCAAAAATCAGTCTTTCCATTAGAGTCCATGTGGCCCAAAAATAAAATAACGAAAAAGTCACACATCCTCAAAATAGCCACGCCCTTGAGATTGAAGAAGGAACTCCAGCCAAAAATAACTCTCACAGTGCTTTAAATAAAGAATATCTTTTCGGTTTTTTTCAAGTCCAACGATTAGCAGAATCTGGTAACATACCTGCAGTCTGGCTATGAAAACTTCTCTCGTTATGGAAGCAGATAGATGCATATGATATAGACGTAATGGAGCTAGGTTCCTTCTAACAGAATTGTACTAATGTGAACCAATGAGAAGGCATTGAAATTGAAAGTCTACACTATTATACATGATATGCATCAGCTAAAGTGCCTTGAAAGAAAATATAAAAGTTTTGAGGATTTTCTGCTCATGCATCAAGGTTTCAAAATTGAAATTTTTGTTGGTAGGACAACTTTTTGATGTTATTTATGGTTTTAAAACATCTGGATCAGTTAAAAGATGGTCTATATGAATTTTAAGATATCTAGATCAAGATCAATAGCTTGGGTTCTTAATTTCTATTGCTTATATATCAGCATGCTTTCTCTACTGAAACTGTCCATTTTATCATAGTTTGTGATCAGTGGTTTTTAATTTAAATGCCCATGATTTATTTTGCATCGATGGGATTAAGGCTTTAATCTTGTCCGGATGTTATTAACTCTCTCTCTCTCCCCCTCTCTCTCCCCCCCCCCCCCTCTCCCCATCTCCCTCTCCCTTTCCCTCCCCTCTTCTCACACATGCATACACACAGACACACATGCACAAAAGCATGCATGCAAACACAGACGCGCACACAAGTACACACACATACAAACACATTCGTATATATAGATTAAGGAAATATATGAAGAGTTTCAATGTGAATTTCTTATGAATTTGCAGGCGGGTGACAGAACAAAAAAGAATCGGCAAACTACAGGTATCTTACATCTTTGTAAAATATAGAAAATCGTTTCCTGTTTAGTGATGATATTTGTATCTTAATATGTTTTTTAAATAAAAAAATGTCAGTCTCTTTCTAGCGATAGATAAGTCTTTCCTGTTATCTTAAGTACATCACTACCTGATTTGGAATAGTTATCTGCATGGATTTCGTTCTTGTATCCTTTTTTAGTTTTTTGTTATTTTTAAATCATGTTATGATATTTGTTTGTTGTGGAAAGATATCCTGCGATCTTATTCTTTAGCACCTTCGTTAGCCGGAATATGACAATAACTTCAGAGCCTCTAGCCAGAGATGGCCCTATGAAATAAGCACATGTGCAACCAGTGAAGATATTTAGTGAGATAGCCAGAATATTTTTATTTCTTGGCCCAGGAGGTCAAACACTGGATGCTATATCAGTAAGGCTTACTTTTCTAGGTTATTGTTGTATCATGTTAATAATTCTTGTTTTATGCTGAATTCAGTAGCAGTGCTGCATAATATTTCAAACTTTTGTTACTTCATTTATAGTTGACTTGACTGGGGTTTCATTAAACCAAAACCATTGGTATATAACCATTCCTTTCTCCATGCAGCTAATTCAAATGCTCTAAAGCTTAGTTGTGAACTCATTCGCATTTTTGTCACAGGTGTGACTATTAAAATAATTTAAATTTCTGTGTTTCATTTGTAAGGTAATATTCTCAGATATGCTACTTCCATTAATTATGAAATTATTTTTTCTTGACAGAGGCTGTGCAACGTTCTGGTTTGATAGCTGAAGCAGAGGGTATTAATAACATTGAACCTACTCATTTAGAGAGAGTACTTCCACAATTGCTTCTGGATTTTTGAGGTATTCCCCTGCACTGATAACAATTATAATTGTCTAATTGTACCAATAGACAACTTTCTGTGATCTCTTAAATATTTGGTGGTTATGCTTTATGAATCTGAACCACTAATCATAATCTAGACATCTGACAACACATATGGAACAAAATTCAGTTAATCTAATGTTGAAGCTTCTGAACTACAAAGGAAATCACTGTCATCCACTATTAAAATTGTCCACTTTGTTATGGTGTGATACTCAAATTGGGAAATCTCTGAAACATCTAATTTTTAGTGGCTAGGTGTTTTTGATATTGAGGATTTTTGAATTTTGATATTCCAGTATAGATTCAAAACTAGTAGTGGTGTGGATTTTTTGTATTATATGCGTATACACACTTTTGGGTGAGAGGGGTGGGGTGTAGCATGGTCACAGAGGAATGTCTGGTTGGCAGGGAGAGCCGAGAGAGAGAGATGGACAGTTCGCCTCATTTTTTTTCTTGTTATTATACTCCAACACACAAGGTAGCATATCATATAAAGAGTTATGATCAAAAACAATAAATATGATGTAGTTATGTGTTTATTTTGTACTTATTTAGCAAAAGTCTTACAATATTTGAATGCCAGGTAAGTTAGAAGATCCAATCTTGCTTGAGGTAAATACATCAAACTAGTAACATCTACCAGCCAAGTCAAATCAGAAAAGTGAATATCCAAGAGATGAAAGCTGATTTTTAGTGCATAAAAAAGCTGACTGCTATTAGTTGGTGAAGCATTTAGTCTTGCATACAACCGGTTCCTTGTATATTGGTGTCTCTCCTGAAAATATAGATGGCACAGAAAAATGTTTAAACAACAAATCAAATGTTTCAGGAGGGAGTGTAGATGATACTAATATTTTTTTATTTAAAGATTACATGATAATACTCCACAGAAGGAAGAAGCTTTTGGAAGTAGAGCTTTTGGAAGTAAAGATTTTACAAAAAGCTATTTGCTGTTTAGTAATTACATTTATAAAGTACTTTGGAACTTTAACATATGTTTGGTAATTAAAATAAAAAAGTACTTTTAGTACCATAAAATGATAATAAAAGACATCGCATAATATTGTAAAGTAGAGGATAATATAATATAATATAATATTATATATTAAAATGTTATCATATTATATAATATTATTATCATATAATATGACATAATATTGTAATAGAATATAATATTATTATAATTATAATTATAATATAATATAATAGTTATAATCTAATGTAATTATAGATTATAATATAATATATTATATTATTATAATATAATTATATTATATTGTTATTAAAATATTATTATGTTATATTGTATTATGATCATATAATAATATTATAATAGATTATATTATATGCTTAGAACATAAATATTATTACATTTAAAATATTATTTTATTGTATAATATTATTATCATATAATAATATAATATATACTATAATATAATATTATTATAGTTATGATGTAATATATAATGTAATATAATATAATGGATTATAATCTAATCTAATAATAAATTATATTATATTATTATAATATTATTAATATAATAATGTAATATGATATAATTATGAGATTTGTTAATGGGTATTTTTGTCATTAAAAAATTTTATTTAAATTAAAATAGCTTTCCGACATTAGTCAGAAAGTACTTTTGGAGAAAGCTTCAAAATAGAGCTTTCCCAAGTAAATCTTTTTAGCTTTCTAACAAAGCCAAAGCAGATTTTTTTTTTTTATGAAACATCACTGTACCACACTACCACTCCAAAGTGCTTTATGAGGATCAGAAAGTGCTTTCTAGCACTCTAAAAGTTTAGCCAAATGAGGTCTTAATGTTTTTTTTTTTTTTGAAGGACACTGAGTTAATCAAACCAGCTAATGCTCTTTTCTTTGCACTTTTTCTTGTGGGTTAGTGTTTTGTGTGTGCATAGTCACAAAGCTGGGATTTTTGAATATGTTATCAAAGCAAATGTTTATAGCCCGAAAACATAAAAATCGAAGTTTTGGAATATGATGTAGGTTGGAGTCAAGAGGACACCAAGATTAAAACACTACGACATCAAAAAAGGAACCATTAAAACAAAATACGTATGAGATGATTACAGAAAATAATTAGCTTTAGGGAAAACAAAGATTAGAAAAATCTGGAAAAACTTTTGACTACAAAAATTAAGTCAATTGAGAATAATTGCATATTTTTCAGAAGATTTTGATCCCAAAAACTGCATTATTTTATAAATTTATTTGTTCTTCTTCCCTCTTTGCAGTTGTTATTTCATGATTTGTAATGAAGCAAAATTTGGAGATGTTGATAGTGAAATCAGAGGGGCACTTGAGGCCTGACGCTGGAGATAAAGCCCATCTTTTGTTCAGTTGGCCTGGAATTCCATTGTCAGTCCGCCTATGTGGATTTGGACTAAGCTGCATGTCTTCTGACCAAGTCTGCTGGTTGATCAGTTGTCCTGGTCGATCAAGTAACTGAAGTAGGGTCACTAGTAGAAACAACCTAGATCTTATATATTCAATTTCTCTCGAGATGAAAGGAGGAAGCTGAATGACTTCATTGATTAAATACTTGCCTTGCAAAAAGTATGGTTACTTGCACCAGTTTTGAGAGAATTATGAAGGTGTTACTGGTTGGGCAGGTATTTTAAAAACTGGTTACTGAAACCTAGATTTTCGGTAGTCTAGGTCTATTGAAATTGAGAAATGTTGAAGAGTTGATTGACCCATCTTTACCATGTTGAATTCTTCAAATTAGGAGGTATTGAAATTGAGAAATGTTGAAGAGTTGATTGACCCATCTTTACCATGTTGAATTATTCAAATTAGGAGGTAAAAAAAACCATTTAGAACATTTTTTTGTCTTATAAAAGTTTGAACAGTAATTCTAAATTATCAATGGCCAACGTTAGTTTTCTCAGGCCTATTATGACGTTCAGTCTCCTGGAAGGAACAGTTACAAAGTGCTCAGTTGAAGCAGGGTAAGTCTTGAACCATTCTATTGCACCAAATGAGCTGCGGGCTTGGGTTGTACTGTTCGTGTGAAGGAATGATTGGTCTTCTTTCATGATATTGACCATTGGATCACGTCATGCACTGATTTCAAAGCACTCAATTTTGATTCATCATCTTCACAACTCTCGAAGCAACCATTGTGCGATCTAATAGTGGATTTTGTGTGAAGCAAGAGAAATCCTTCTTTCATGCGAAAGATACAACCCTTGTCCATAAGCTGATTGGGTCTGGGATCCCTCGTATATTTTGGACTTCTTGGTATGGAATATGTGTCATTATAGGTAACATGGATCCTATAATCATGGTCATCCATTAATCCATCCAGTACTATGTTCTTGAATCATGTTATCTAGCTGGGGACAATGCAATCATTTTAGAATTTAAGACTGATTCTCTATTCTATGGAGCAGTGAAACCTTGTTCATCTAATGCTTTATCTGAGACAGCATACCTCGAACATCTCTACTATTAGGCCTCTCACTAGGATCATCGTATGTACAAAAACAAGCAATCTTCAACACCAGCAACATTTGCTCCTCAAACCCACACCCCACCAACTTCGGATCAATTGCCACCTTTGGATCGTCCGATCGTATCACCCTCCTCACCCATCCAATGATGCACATTTCATCAGTCATCTGAAAGAATGCATCGTTTGGGAATTTCCCAGTAACCAGGACTGCCAGAATCACTCCAAAACTATATATGTCACACTTATCGGTGCACGATAATGTCTGACAGTACTCCGGTGCAATGTAACCCACTGTTCCGGCGATGCAATTCGAACTCACCGGTCCGCTGGTAAAATCCGGCACCACCTTTGCCAGCCCAAAATCAGCGATCCGGGCGTTTAGTCCATCGTCAAGCAAGATATTTGCCGGCTTCAAATCTCTGTGTATAATTCTTGGCAGGTGCATCAAGTGGAGATACTCGAGGCCGCCGGCGATTCCGAGAGCGATTCGATAACGAGTCGGCCAGTCCAACTCGGGAGCTCCCCGCTTTAACACGTCATGCAGAGAGCCATGGTGCATGAATTCATAGACAAGGTAGTGGCAGTCAGGTTGTGGCACGTGTGCCAATAGGCGGAGGAGATTTGGGTGGCGCATCTGGCCGACGGTGAGGATTTCCGACCGGATTTGCCGCAATCGGAAGTGGAGGAGCTTGCTTTCTTCTTCGCGGAGGTCGGCAGCGTCAAGGGACGGTTCGCTTAGGTTGGCCGCATCGAGGGACGGTTGGAGGACCTTTTTGACAGCGATGGGGATTTTCTGGCCGGAGACAAGGAGCTCAGCCTTGTAGACCTCGCCACAGCCGCCACGGCCTATGACCTGGAGGGCGGAGGGGAAGTCATTTTGTCGGAGCTTGTCGATGAAGGAGAGGTTGGACCTGAGCATGGGGCTGAAGACAGTGGGGGTGTTTTTTCGGGTAAGAAAGACTGGAGGGGTGTTAGCAAATTCTTCTTCGTTGGCTTCGATTCGACAGCAGCGGCTGATGGCGAGTCTCCAGGAGATGAAGATGAAGGTGCCTATGGCAAAGCCGACGGAGAAGGAGATGGCAACGGCGACCCATAGAGGAATATTAGAGAGCAACTCGGCCATGGAGGGATGTGTTATTGGCGCTGGGTCTTGGTTAGTTGTTTCATCAGAAGGGTAAGTATCAAAATCTGTGTTAGGATTGTAGGAGGTTCCGGGAGTGTTATGTTTGATGGTTCTGGTGCAAGTGGATGAGTTGATTAGAGAGAGGAAGACGGGAGAGAGGAGGATAGAGAGAATTGGAGGTCCATGTGTGAACGTTGTGTTCCGTGAATGCCTTGCAAATGCAACTATGAGAGAGAGAGAGTTGATAGGTCAAGTTGACGGGTTGCAAGTGGTGTTCCGTGAATGCCTTGAAGGAAAAGACTACAATGCAAGTCTGAGAGAGACGGGTTAAAAGGTCAAGGAGGTGGGGGGGGGGGGGGGGGTTGTGGTGCGGGCGGCAATGAATTTTTCTGTGGTTTCGGGGTAGTCGTGCAAGGAGATACGTAGTAGTTTAATTTGTAGAGAGAGAAAGAGGGTTGATAGGTTCACGCGAGGGGGACTGAATTTTTCTGTGGCTTCGAGGCTGTTATGCAAGAAGATGGCGGCAGTTTAATCTGGAGAGAGAGGAGAGGAGAGAGAAGAGAGAGAGGGTTAATAAGTCAAGGTGGGGACTGAATTCTTCTACACGTGGTTCAGAAATTGTTATGTAAGAAGATGCGTGGTAGTTTAATTTGTGGTCTGAACGCGTCTTGCCTCAATGTCGTGTTGGTTACGGACGGAAAGCGAGTGTTACAGGAACCTTCTGTGCAATTTGCAAATTGGACGTGGAATCTCAAGGTCAGTCAATCCAGCGAGGGTTTTGTTAGCGTCCGAAGTGTAGTGGAAACCAAGGGCTCCCAACACGCAAGGGTTGGCGTGAATTGCAAGTCTGAGATGGCTTTATCCATCTGCCGTGTGTGCCATGCCAGCAACACTGTTACTGGTCGGTGGATTTTGAAATAGTGAAACCAAGCAAGTGAAAATAGTGGAACAAAATAAATGTTTGGTTTAATAAAGCGGAATAATCTGATTATATGTTGTTTTATTCCACATTATCTCGTTAAAAGTCCGCCAAGATCCCAGTTTGTTTAATACTCGGATAATCTTCACAAATAATTGAAGTTGAAAAGGAGAATGACAGACGCGAGAGAAGATAATGACGTCAATTCTTCAAAACATGGAGATATCGTGAGTGTTTTTGGTTTACTACTGGAATTGAAATCGGAATTGAAATAAATGAAAATTAGTTCTCGAAAACTTCTTAACCATGTGAGCTTTGCAAGTCATATTGTAGGATAGTTTTGTGACGAACGGAGGTGTAGACCTTCGAAAGGTTCCAAACTTCCTGCCACATAAGCTTTGTAGACTATGAAGGTTCATTGTTAGGGCTATAAGATAGCTTGTTTGACCAGAGGTGTAGGCCTCCGACTAGTCATACAAACTTGTAGACCATGAAGGTCCATAGTCGAGGCTGTGGATAGCTCATTTGACGGATGGAGGTGCTGCCTCCTCTGGGCTGTTGAATGGCTCATCCAACTTATTATGCCATAGAGCATCTTTGTTGGAGCTAAGTATCGACCTAAAACACGACAATTTCTTGCGAGAAGAAAAGCGCTACATTGATGAGTCAGGTTTATAACATGTATTGATATATCTTGTTGATAATATAGTTGGAGATTGACCTAGTTTCACGTCCGAGTTATGAAGTACTATCCAGATGCTCAGGCAGTAGGCTCTGGGCAACGCCCTCAGATACCTTGTACGACTGTTCTCAATTTGGCATGTTGCAGCCAAATCCTAAGCGGAGAGGTCAAAGCTAGTCTTTGAAAGTAGTGTTGAGTGGAGATCTTCTTTGTTAAAGACTCCTCACTGGGATGGGAGGATGGTCCTCGAGTAGGACTAAAGCTGCAAATGGTTTAGTTGATGGTGTTGCACAATCATCAAAGATAAAAATTATTTTGACGAACTATTATGTAGAATAGTGAAAAATCAGGTGTCAAGTCCATAGGGATCAATGGGCTGAGTTGTTTTAAAACAAAGAAAATATATCAAAATAAAAGGATTTATAGAACTAAAAAGGACTATAAAAATAATTAGAGATGAAGTTTAAAGAAATTCAATAAGAGAAAATATCTTGGGATTTCAAATCCACCCTTAATCATCAAATTGGTATTTATTAATACAACCAGGACCACTAATGACTACAAGCCTTAGTGGTAATTAATAGATGAATCTATGATCAACTTCTCAACGTAGCTTATCTCACTGAGTTCGAATCGTATATTCAGACTATGACTTGTCTCTACATAGTCATAAACTATTTGAAAATATGTATCATAAAATAGTAAGCACAATTACTTGAACTCATGAATTAAATTACAGAAATTACCTATTCATGTGAGATATTTAATAAAAAAATCCTTGCACTTGTTCAAGTAATGATTGAATTAATACGAATACATAATGAGAGAAAGAAATAAGTACAAATTTGGATTAAGGATTTCATTTACTCCCCATGAGGATGCGGAGTTCAACTGCTCATGAGTCGATCCTACTTGCCACCGCCAACTGATCCATCTTCGTTGAACACTTGAGAAAGGGTGAAGAAGAAAATTGCTCAAAACTCTTAAATCCTCTGGCTCCACACTCCCCAAAAATTGTGCGCTCCTTCCTCTCAGCCCTCCAAAGGAAACCATGCGCTCTAATCTTTGTGGGTTCCCCTCTCCTCGCGCTCACAAACCTGCGTGCCCCAGATCCCCAAAAACCTGTGCACTCCAAATTCTTCTATTTTCAGCATCCCCAAAACTCCCTTCCGCATCCAACTCCCTTTCGCGTCCAACCCCCTCTCATGCTTTTTTAATCCTCTATGCTTTGCGGCCATGCACATCTTTTGCGCATCCACATCGTTCATCAAGCATGGAGTCCCCAAGGATTGGATGTGCTAAGTGACAGGCTTGGGTTTGAACTTGGACTTCATCTAGGGCTTGTTGATCGTGGCAATGTTGGGAACCTTGTTGGTTGTTTGTGCATAAGCCCCCATGATTGACAACACTTTTTCTTGCACTCAAAATTCATGAAAAAAAGAATAGGAAGCATCAAATCCTAAATAATAGGGATCAAATATCAAAGATTTTAATACTTCTTGTGTCACATTATTGCATTGATCACACCCTCCAACTCAAACTTTACTCATTCTTGAGTAAAAAAAAAATATAAATACTTAAACTAGCCATTTTCGCAGGACACAGTTGCATTTAGCACATGCAACAATCCTTTAAACCTCTGAATGGCCCTAGAGGATGAGTTGTAGTCTCATTAGGGTTTCCAAAAATGCTACCTACAAAGATCAGTATCATATATTGGCTTGCTTAGACATGAGTGTTCTTTCAGACAATTTCAAAAGCAAATATCCACCTGAAAAGTTAGCGAAATATGTCATTGGGAGGTTAAATTATCCAATAGAGTAGTTAATAGAGAACATAAAGTTTTTCAAAGATATTTCTTCATTGACTCTCTACTTTTATCTTTTAATCATCTAACTTCGAGGTGTGCTAGTGTATTGTCTTTATGCATGTTCATTCTTTCTTTTTTTTTTACTTGATATGTATAGCCGTGCAATGCTTTAATCTTTTAAGTTTTCTGTCTAACTCTTGTAACGAGATTTAGGCGAATGACTCTTAAATCAGTTGGCTTTAGAATATTAGGTGTAGAACAGCCTTCAGACTTACTAGCTGAATCAAACAGACTATGAATTAAAACTGGTTGTACAATAGGATTTGTTCATATTTTTCACTTTTTGATGTAGCACTCAATGCTTACTTAGGCAAAGAGGCCCGGTTAGTCAGTGAAAACTGCTTAAAATTTTTTTTTTTCATGAAATTTTTTTTGCATACATCAACATATTTCACTCATACACACAAGAAATGCTAATAGGGAGGATTAAAATGCTCAAAAATTGATTGTCATTTTAGATTGAACCATTTATTAGATTTATTAATATGTGAACCCTCGATATTTCAAAAATCATCTATACTGCACATCAATTACTTATTAAAATGCATGATTAGCCTCAAGTTTGAAGCACAATGAATACAAAAGCACTTAATTTATCCCTCCCCCTAATTTAAACAATATTGTCTTCAATGGCATAAGAAAAATAAAGTGTGATAGGCAAAAGAAAACAAGAAAAAGAGAGATATCAACTGAGAGGAGTGTGCTCCTGAATCAACACGTGCCTTCAGAATTCCATCATAACGCCCCTGCAAAAGACAAGCAAATATGACTTGATCGATTTATGTTACTAAGATTAAACCAAAATGAAAAAGAAAGAAATTAAGATGAAGAAATTAGATTACCTCCCAGAAGTGCTAAGTTTAAAGTCTTCAGTCAGACTTCATGCATCTCATAGTGTCTCATACATCGGATCTACCAAATTGATGAAGTCAATCAATCCTTTATTGCTAATTCCATCCACGTATGGCTTTAAACATTGACCATTGACTTTAAAAGTGTTGCCATTTTGAGGATTCTGGATTTCAACTACTCCATGAGGGAACACCTAGGTGACAATAAATGGTCCATTCCAATGAGAGCAAAGTTTACGTGAAAAGAGGTGCAACTTAGAGTTGAGGAGCCATATTTTTTGGTTAAGCTCGAAAGATTTTCTCAGAATATACTTGTTATGGAATGCTTTGGTTCGAGCCTTGTAAATGCATGAACTCTCATAGGCATCATTGGTAGCTCCTCTAGTTCATTTAATTACAGCCTTCTATTAAACCTGCATTTGTCATATCAAAATTAAATTTTCTTATAGCCCAGAATGTGTGATGTTCTAATTTAACCAGCAAGTGACATACCTTCCTAAAAACTAATTGGTAAGGGGACATGCCAATGAAAGTTTTGAATGCAGTATGATAGGTCCATAATGCATCATCTAATCGAAGAGATCAGTCTTTCCTATTAGGTCTAATCATTTTCTCCAGAATATTCTTGATTTCCCTATTTGACACTTCTACCTAACCACTGGTTTGAGGATGATAAGGAGTGGCTATCTTATGCATGATACAAAATTTTCTCATTAGTTCCTCAAAGTACTGGTTTGTGAAGTGAGCACCCCTATCACTAATGATGGCCCACGAAAAGTCAAAATGACTGAAAATATTACTTTGAATGAATTTGATCATAACTTTATGATCATTGGTCGTTATGGCCACAGCTTCTATCCATTTTGATACATAATCCATAGCCACCAGAATGTACTCAAATCCGTAAGAGGATGGAAACGATCCTATGAAGTCAATCCCCAAAACATCAAAAATCTTGATAATAAGGATAGGGGTAACTGGCATCATATCCTTCCTTGATATATTTCCTGTCTGTTGACACCTTAGACAATTACAATAGAATTTATATGCATCCTTACAGAGTGTGGGCCAGTAAAACCTACTTTATAATACTTTTGCCATAGTTTTCCTTCCACTAAAATATCCCCCACATACAAGAGAGTGACAAAAGTGAGAATGCTCTGAATGTCACTCTCAGAGATATATCGATGAATCACTTGATCAGGACAATATTTAAACAACTCAGGTTTCTTCTAAAAATAATACTTGACTTGCAAAAAAAATCAATCCTTCTCCTGCTTTGACAGTGAGAACGAATTTGCCTTACAGCCAAGTAATTAACAAAATGAGCAAATCAAGGAGGATGATTGGAAGAAAGTGCAAAGAGTTATTCATCTGAAAATTCATCTTTAATCGAGCCAGTTCCTCGGTTGTGCTTAACTAAGATCCTAGAGATATGGTTTGCTACCACATTTTTAGAACCCTTCTTATCTCAAATTTTCAAATCAAATTCTTGTAGCAGAAGGATCCACTTAATTAATCTAGGCTTAGTGTCTTTCTTTGCAAGAAAATGCCTTAAAGCAGCTTGATCAGAATATACTAAAACCTTAGATCCTAAAAGGTAAGATCAAAATTTGTCCAGAGTGATACAACTGCTAGCAACTTTTTTTCAGTGGTGGTATAATTTAACTAAGCAACAGAAAGAGTTTTACTGACATAATATATCATATGAGATTTATTATTCACTCTTTATCCCAAGACCACACCTACTGTGAAATCGAATGCATCACACATGATTTCAAAAGGAAGAGATCAATCAGGGGGTCTAATAATAGGTGTTGTTGTGAGAGCGGCATGAAGTTTTCAGAAAGCTTTAAGACAATCATCATTAAAGACAAATGGAGTATCCTTGGCAAGCCAGTTGCATAAGGATCTCAAAGTTTTGTTGAAGTCTTTGATGAATCGTTTATAAAATCTGACTTGACCAAAGAAGGATCGCACTTATTGAATAGAGGTTGGGGGAGGAAGTTTTGAAATTACATCAACCTTGGTTTTATCTACCTCAATCCCCCTCTTGAATATAATGTGTCTGAGCACAATCCCTTCTCGAACTATAAAATAGCTCTTTTCTCAACTTAAAACCAAATTTATCTCCATGCAGTGCTCTAGCACTCTGCAAAGATTTTAGAGATAGTCTCAAAAGAAGCACCAAAAATAGAAAAATCATCTATGAAAATCTCAAGAAATTTATCTATCATATAAAAAAAAATAGACATTATGTACTGCTGAAATATAGTAGGTACATTACACAGTCCAAAAGGCATGCACCGAAAGGCAAAAATGCCATAAGGATAGATGAAAGTGGTTTTCTCTTGGTCATCTGGGAATAAGGCACTACTGCTCAGAAAGATAGCAACCCAAAAGGAGAAGAGGTGAATTGGATTCTTTAAAAATTTTAATCTAATTAATAATTAAGATAGTTATGTGCTTTAATATAAATCTAACTTGAGTGATTATGGGGTGTATGCAATTTATAGCAGCAGAATTGATATATAGAAGGAGCAATGAAAGTTATTGAAATAATATAAAGTAAGATAGAAAGTAAAAAGGCAAAGCACAATATAAATATAAAGTAATTTATAGTGGTTTGGTGCAACCCTATATCTACATCCACTCCCCAAGAGCTCCTTAAAAATTTTACTATAATCTTTTTAATTATAGTGCGTTTGTTTTACCTAGAGTCACGAACAAATCTAGTTGATTTTTTAAAATCACCAACTACAACCAATACACCGATTATTTTTTGAGCTCACAATCAATCCAGTTGGTTTTATAGGCTCACCAACCAAACCTACACTTATTCAATTCTGAGCTTAGATGGGCCTAACCCTAAGTTTCTTTTCTCCAAAGAAATTTGAAAAGAAAATAAAGTACAAGAGATAATTTTTAGTTTAAAACAAAATAGAAAAGATGAAACTCTTTTATGCATGAAGAAGAGATTGAAATGTTGCTCTTTTGAAGCTTGGTCACTCTTCTTTAAAGATAGAGAGAATGTTGGAGATGTTGTGGAATATTGCTCTTAAAAGTCCTCTTAATTCTATGCTCAAATTTTTTTTTTCTTCTTTTCCAAAGATATTTAACGACCCTCACTTATTTTGATGAATTTTTCTTTTCAATTATCTTGGCTACCTTCTCAATTGATTCTCTAGCCTTTAATATACTTGAAATTGACTGAAAAAGGAGTTTTGACTATTGGAAGGGCTGAACTAGCTGTTAGAGATAAAAACTAGTCATTAGAAATAGTACAGAAAACTAATCGTTAATGCTGTCCCAGGCCAGATATCAACTCTAATTTCTCAGGGGTTGACTCTAATTATCTTGGGATTGACTCCAGATCTTCAAGGGTCGACTCCAATTGTAGTTTTAAAAATACAGTCTTCTGTCTTTTCTGAGAGAGTCAGCTCGGATTGAAATCGAGTCGACTCGAACATATACCAATCTTCTCCCAATGTACCAGAGTCGACTCAAAATCTCTTAGAGTCGGCTTCAAACCTTCCAACTTCATTTTTTTTTCATATTTTAGCCTTCCAAACTTAAATTTCTTAGCCCCAATCTCTTCTAAATTATATTTGCTTCTTTTAATTTCATTTATCTTCACAATAAGCTATCCAAACTTGTGAAAACTTAATCTTTTAAGTACTTTAGCTTGGCATCTTGAGAGGATTTGTCCTTAAGATAAATTTTTCATTATGAGCATCTAGAAAATCTTACATCCAACTTTGAAATACATGATTAGTGTCATAATTATTCAATATTTTATTATCATCAAAATCAATCATAGGATCAATAATCTCTCTCTTTTTGATGATAATAAAACTTTGAGTATATGCACAAATAATAAACATAACATAATATGTTTCAATTAAATTACCTACATGAATCATGAAATGATAGGATAGATATATATGAATATACACTTCATGAATACTTTATTGGAAGTATACATTTGATGTCAAAATACTCGTTTCACATGTTTCAATCAAGCATATGACCATATCAAAAAAATTTAAGAGCATTTCAAGTATTTTAAGCATATAATCATCTTAAACATATACTCAATATAACTCTCCTCCTTTTTGACAGTATCAAAAAGTATAAGGAAAGGATTATGTTAAATTTTTAAAATTTGACTTTTAAAATTTTCAAATCAAAATCAATCATCAAAATCATCCAAAAAAATTAATTTTTTGAATTTTATTTAAGTTCTCCCCCTTTCAAATTCAACCTGAGTTTAACTTTTAAATTCAGACCAAGACTTCTTTCTTTTTCTCAAAAATATAGATGCAAAAATACTTTCTGATTTCAATTAAAAGTACTTAAACTTTAAAGATTTACTAGAGATTAAATTTTTGAATAAATAGGCTTGAAAATACTTCTCTCCATTTTAATATTAAAGTAGATCATTCAAAAATATATCATAAAAGTTTATCTCAAATAATGTAATAGCAAGAATATAGTCATAAAAATTTAGATTTGAGATATAGCATATTTTTCTTTTAGCCAAAAAGAAAGCGATAGAATTTAAGATAAAATTAAATTATATGAAATCAATCAATCGGAACAAAGTATCAAAATTCATTAATAAATTTCATTTTGAGATCAAAAAATGATTTTTGATACCAATTAATTGTTAAAAATTGATAATATGATCAAAATATGTAAAGTATGAATAGTTCTCTTTTTATGTTCAAAAATGATTCCTCCAAAATAAATCATATGAACACAATAACAAAAATACTCAAATAAATTTACATGGCTAAGTCAAGATAAGCAAAGTATAAAAGTTTATTAATATCCCCTTTTTCGAGTTCAAAAATGATTTTTTTATAATATTCAAATAATATTTTCTCCCTCTTAGTTTTATAAACAAGGTAAATATTCAATCAAGCATAAGTATAGACATCAAGCATATTGAATTTTCATACAAGATCAAATTTTTATTGATTAGTTAAAATATAAATACAGAAAATGATGAAAATATGAATACATACAAAATATATGAGAGCTAATTTCTATATAGATGACAGAAATAGATTACTAGGGTTACTAAAGCTTTATGAAAGAAATCCTAGCATCTTAAGTATAGGTCAGGATAATCCTAAGATGTAGGTTTAGACTGACTAGAAGGAGAGGGTGGTCTGATGTCTCTAGATGACTGGCCTTGAATATCAATCTTTCTGACTCCTCTCTAACCAAATGATAGAACTTTCAATGGATCTCCTCTCGTTTGTTGTGCCTCTGAAGCTCTATGCAAATTGAAGTCATGATCCTGATGGAGACTCTTAATAAGTGCATTTTCATCCAGTCTATCAAGTAGACAGTCGATTGGTCTGTGAAGGTCGAGTGATCTCTTATACTGCTCTGCTAGCTCCTCAGTTCTAATATCCATCATAATGAATTTTGCTGTAGAAATCTCATCATAATTATCTACTATAGCATGAGTGCTGACATTGGTATCCTTAATATCTTCAACATCATCTAATGTAATACGGATATTTTAAACTTCTGATTTCAAGTTTTCAACCTCAAACTTTATATTTCCATAGAATCCTTGAACTAGGTTTAGGTAGGTCAAGAGATCCAAAGAATACAAAAATTTTTAACCCAATTTCTTGACTTTTTATCCAATTACAAATCCTTCTTACTCTAGAAACTCAGCTTGGTTCTACTCAGCTTGGTTCTACTTTCTTGTACGAGAGAGCCATTTGGAGAAGCCTTATAGATTCTTAAATTTCTGCATAGGACGTCATCTTCCTTTGGATGAATCACTTTCGAGGTGCTATTGGAGAACACAGACTACAAGAAATCAGGTAGAAAAGGAGAGGAGAGGTCCAATTTTGATTGGAGAGAGGTTTAGAAATAGTTTCAACTCGAAAGAAATGAGAAAGGATGAATAGAGCCTAGGAACGTCTCCAATTAAAAAAAACCATCCTAGATCAAGGAGTTTTAAATCTATTGGAGGAATATTGAATATGGGTCGACTCTTCATAGAACTATTTTTTTCAAGAAGCCATGAGTCGACTCCTCGATTTCAAGAGTCCGCTCCTCGATATAGAAAATAGTTTAAAAACATTTAAATCAAGAAAATTGATCAATTTTAATGAAAATTAATTTACAATCAAGTTGAGAATTGAGATTGAAATTCAAATTAAGTTGGAGAATCAAAAATCAGTAAATGTAAGAGCAAGGTAATCAATCAAATCAGGAGTATCAAATAAAAAGGAATCTAGATAATAGCTCTATAGGTTTAGGTTTAACTAGAGATTAGGGGTTCAAGCTAAAATGCAAAGTAAATCAACATATCAAGCATTCGATCTTTTATGAGTAGATAACTTAAATTAGAATTCTTATCTCATATATTTTTCAAGATGTTTCACTAATTACATGTCTCATAAGAGTGTCACAAGTAAATTCAGTTTGAAAGTTATGCACCTAAATAATTTCTCATGAAATCAAGTTTATTTTAAATTTAGATTTTTTAAGGCAATGTGATGTAGGGAACTAAGATAACTAGCTGAATTTAAAATAAAAACTCATACTCATAAAAATTAAGCTGATACTAAGACTAATGAAGGCATAAAGATCAATGCATCAAACATTAAAATTATAAAACATGATCATTATGAGCATAGATAAATCATCAAACATTACTACAGAAAAGGATTACGGCAGTAGTCGACAACCGCTGCTGTAGCCAAAAAAATGACTACCATAGTCTATGGCAGCAGTTCCACAATCACTGTCACTATCGCCGTCGCCGTAGGTCTATGACAGCGGTTGTTGCAGCGGTTGATATAACTACTGTCATATATTGGGTATAGTAGTAGTTATTTAACCGCTGCTATAGCTTGTAATATAGCAACATTTTACCAACTGCTGTTATAGAAGCTATCACAGTGGTTAGTTAACAGTTGCTGTCGAATCTATAGTAACGATTATACAACCATTGCTATACCATTTCTATAGTAGCGATTATTTAACCACTGCTGTAGAGTTTATAGCAGCGGTTGTATAACTGCTGCATTAAATTGTATAGCAGCGGTTATGGAATTGCTGCTATAGATTAGGGCAGTGGTTGTCCAATCGCTGTCATAGATCTATGACAGCAGTTGGCACGGACCAACAGTAGTGGTTGGTATAGGTATAGCAGTGGTTGTACAACCACTATCGTAGGCTATGCAGTAATTTTTTAGCCTACGATAGTGGTTCAGTAGCCTTTTTCCTTATAGTAGTAACTTTCCAACTACTTAAATTTGCCGTTTTTTATTTGATAGACACAATTCAATATATAATTACTCAAACTAAAACTTACAAGAACCAAAAATTTCACATGAAACTCAATAATAATGCAGGAATATATCTCAAATACTCAAATTATATTACTGATCAAATTGTATTACAATATTTTTCAAATAAAAATAAAATACATCAAAAATCTTTTAAATCAAAATTCTCCTCTCCAAATATCTCATCATCACCATGAGGGGCTGAAGCAGGATCGAGAGGGGCTGGAGCAAGAGCTGGAGGGGCTGGAGCTGGAGCTGAAGCTGAAATGCTAGCTAACATATCCTGAATGCTTGATAAATCAGCACCAGCTGGAGCTGAAGCTAAAATGGTAGCTAACATGTCCTGAATGCTTGATAAATCAGCTCCAAAATGAGTGGAGAGCTGACTCACCATAGCGGATATGATGCTCCTCAGCCTAAGATGCATGCTCCTGAGCCTGAGATGCATGCTCCTGAGCCTGAGTTGCCTGCGCCAAGGCCTCGTCAAGCTACTCCTAGCTGACGACTCTGGAAGCATGTGAGAAGATGCTCACCTCAGACTAGTAGCTTGTTGGTGTATGTCCGAGCCTGTAATAAATCCTTCCAATGTACTCAGGTCCCAAGACCTGAGATAGATGGTCATAAGGACTAGAGGTGTCTGGGCTTTTGCTCGCAAGCACGTCTAACTGCTCCTGTAATTATAAATTCAAATAAAATATCATAAAAAATATTATAATACTAATCATACTAATCATTCTCCAGTTATTACTTACAAAAATTCTTCCAATCATGGTGTTCATCGACCTACCCTTCTTGTCCGTACAACTCGATCGAAAGATGGTGCTACGGGTGGGCATCACCCCCTCTCTCATCAATTATAACAATCAATCAGCTTGTTAGAAACACATAGAAAAATAACAACTCAATAACTTGTAAACTAAAAGGTCAGAATTTATTACCTCTTTAGGCACACGACTGGCCATAGACTCACGATCGAGAGTGTGTGTGTACTCCTGAGTAGTTCGGTTCTCCTGATTCTGACGAGATGTAGTCTAAAAAGTATTTAAATCATATAAGTTAAAATCAAATATATTATCAATATAATAAAAAATTCACAAGTTATAAATTAAACCTAGAAGTCTTGTCTCTTCCAATGCCAGACTATCCCCTCCCATTGACTCAAGGGACAGTCCTGGATCTAAGAAATAAGCTCCTCCTCAGTATCCCTACGGTGCTCTAGCCACCTTTTGTGGAGCTTGACCTTATAGTTTTGGTACAACTCTCCAATCTTCTATAGTCGGGCATCTCGAGTCCTCTCATGATCTAGAAAGTCGTACCTCCTCTGTACAAAATTATCAGAAATCAGTTACAAAATTATTTTAATCAAATATAGTGTAAACATATTACATGCATATATATAATTAAGATACACTTATCCAAATTCCTCCCACACCCGATTCTTGACACCGGGGTCCATCAATCGCCAGTCTACAGGCACTACGAAAATAATATCGGACCACCTCACAAATACTCTAGAAAGGAATGCATCTCTTGCTCGGTCTCCCCTACTGGTCTCCCCTCTTGATCATACTCTATCATGACTTGATGCTAGCAGTTTCACACATGCGGCATGCATGTGGGACCGCAAAATATTCTACTGGATGATGCACCTACAATGAAAATATATTATGAATATACAAGAGTATGCAATAACTATACAATAAATAAATAAATAAATAATTGACACAATGAAAATCTACTCTCACTGCGATCATGTGATGTGGATACCGGTGGAGCTTGATCGGTAGGTGGAGTATGTGCCGAAGATGTGGCTACCAGTGGAGGCTCAGGTGTGTCGGTGGAAGGAAGATGTGCTTGCGAAGCTGAAGCCGAGGCCAATGTGGTGGGAGGAGTATGTGCCTCTAAAGTCGATGCGGATGCAGAGGTGGATGCGAAGGTGGAGCTCTGCATAGCCCATTGAGGGACGGGGGTGAAAGCTAAATAGCATTTCAGTGCCATCGTGACCTGCAACATTAATGAACATTAACAAATATAACATGTTGTTGAATAATAATATTAGTAGAGTAAAAATAAATAAATACTAATATTTATATTAGGATGTTGAACTCATCATCTACTGACATCTATAATATGGATATCACCATCGCTCCTGACAAAAGTATCTAGGACCTCGATAATACCAGATAAGTTTTGTCATAGAGGAACACTTTGTATGCATGGTCTAACATTGTCATCAACCTCGGTATCATCAAAGATATGCTTAGGCGCCATCCTCACAACAACACCCCATTGAGGCTCCAAGAGATCACTAATGTAGAAGACTTGACTGTTTTCATCTTGATACAACGCACCTTGTGCATTCATTTCGGTTGGCATCCCTCTCCCAATAGAGCATACAATCATTAGGACATGTATGTATCTTATTGTAAGTAAAGCCCAACTTTCAATAATCTTCGATGTCTCATAATTATTCTTCAGGATTTGTGCATTGTCTGGAAGAATGTCCTTCAAAAGCTCTAGTATGCCGTTCACTCCATTATTATGGAACCCATTGGAGCATTTCGCATGATACAACTGAATTAAGAACTAAAACTTCGCCATCTTTTCACACCCGCGATACAAGGAAATATTAGCATCCTCCATCAACTTGCGGACCTTCTCCACATCCTCACCGTTTGTCATTCCACCAACCACATAATCAGGCATGGATCTAGATGCACCATCATTGTGGCCAACAAATGAAAAAATATTACGAACAATTTGTTCCACTCCCCCCATCATGTTGATCACCTCCTTGCAGCCTACCCTCACCATGTTGATCCCAATAAATTTCATAGCCAGATTTAAAGTCATAAATAGTGAGGTGATCATTTATATCTTTACGAGATAGTCAAGGCACACCCATGTACTTTTTACAAGGATATTGGATAAGTCCATGATCCCCAAATTTCTTAGCAAAATCAAAAAACTTTTAAAGTTCGACCTCATATTCTAGCGAGAGTCTACTCAACTTCATCCACCCCTAATCCATGGTTAAAATGGTGATACTGCAATTAAATCATGTGTGAAAATGAGACACAAAATAATAATAGTAAGATAATTTGGTAGTAATTGCTGATAATTTGCGCATGCATACCAATGCTTAAAGTTCGTAATATCATACATAGGCAAACAAAATAATGTTTAATGAATTCTAACTCCACCAACTCCTTAATAGGTGTAGTCCTATCTTTTTCAAAAATGCATCACTTTTACTGTTGCCACAGCTTTGTTCTTTGTTTCATGTCTAAGAAAAATCCGACAACATCTCCTTACAATTCTCCAAGTACATGACATAGATGGATCATATTTTAACCACATCTAATATGTATCTGGAGAACAAATGACATAACTGCAATAGAATTTTTCATAATAGAATAAAGAACACCATGACAATAATAAAAAATTGATGCATTTTTGAACTACCCAAATGGGGCATTAAAGAGCCGTTCACAAACTCTGTTTTGGGGATCCTGTGACCGACTCTTGAATGGGAGTCTAAGATTACATCAATGCATGCATTAAATCACTATCATGCATCTCTCTATGAAAATAGAGAGATGTACTCGATCCAACCCGGATCTTGACCCGGATTTGACTCAGATCCCAACCAGAATCCTGATCCGAATCTCGAACCGATTTCGAGTGGATCCGAAAAGAATCTCAATCCGAATCGGATCTCGATCCGAATTTCAATTATTATTATTATTATTATAATTATTATTTGATAATAATATAATAAATTTTATTTTATTACAACACCCCACCCACCCAACCACCGTCTATCGGCCCATCACCACTGCTCTCCACCCCCCGTGCCACCCCACCTCATGCCACCCCTCCCTATCCTCTGCCCCACCCCACCCCATGCCGCACCGCCCCTCCACTTGTGCCCCCCACCCCCTCAGCCCTCGTCCCCTACGGCCCTCATCCTCTACCCCACCCTCAGTGCCACCCCACCCTGCATCGTGCTGCCCCTCCGCTCGCACCCCCCTGCCCTGCGGCCCTTATCCCCTATGGCCCCCGTCCTCCGCCCCACCCCCCGTGCCACCCCACCCCATGCCGCCCCTCCGCTCGTGCCTCCCACCCCTTGTGGCTCCTGTCCTTTGTCCCACCCCCATGCCAACCCACCCCACACCGCCCCTCTGTTCGTGCCCCCACCCCCTGCGGCCCCCATCCCACCCCCATCCTCTACCCGACCCCCTGCACCAACCCACCCTGTGGCGCCCCTCCGTCCCCCACCCCCTTCAGCCACCACCCCCACTCTATCCTCTGCCACACCCCCAAGCCTGCTTCGCTCGCGACCCCCACTCCTCCCTTCCCCGCGAAGCCATAAAAAAAAAGGGTTACCTTGCGGTGGCGGCGGCGACGGTGGCGGCGGTGATGATAGAGAGGACCGACGGCAGAGAAGAGGGAGGCGGGGCCGAGGGGGTCGGAGCTGGCGACGGTGCTAGAGGGAGGGGATGGCGATGGAGCGCAGGTAGGAGAGAGAGAGAGTTAAGCACGAAATGAAGAAAAGAGGATGTGGTCTGAAAAATTTTGAAACCTATGGCAGCGGTTTTTAAAATCACTGCTATAGGTCAATGACAGCGATTGTCAACCACTACAACAGACATTTAGCAGTGATTGAGGCAACCGCTGTTATAGATCTATAGCAGTAGTCTTTAGAACCGCTGCTATAGATATATAGCAGCGATTATCTCTCAACCATTGCTATAGAGCCTAAATATAATTTTTTTTAATATTTTTCTCTGAATATAATATAAATTTAAAATTTAAAATTTATCTTTATTATTTATTATTTAAATAATTATCATTAAAATATCATGATAAAAGATCATCTTGATCTGATAGCCCTATCTATGTCAATTAATAAAATTTAATTTCGACAGTCACAAATGATCGCATAATGATCTGATAGATAGAGATCATCGATGGATCTAAAAACTTCTAATGATGATCTCGGTGATATTTGTAGCATACTATCAAAAATTTACTTCAATCGGATATCATTATCATGATCAATTTAGCAAGCGATGATTTTGACTGTTAAATAAAAAATGAGTGATCAAAATGCCAAACTGCATTCGATTAAGATGATTTTTTAGATAATGATCTTAGCTACCACTTTAATTATTTGAATGATGGTGATCATAAAATCCAAACCATATGTATATGAACCATCGAAGAATGGATAGTGGAGTTGCGAGAGGAGGAAGAATTTATTTCGATCGAGGAATGGATATTGAACTTGTACAAAATATCAATCAGAATCTAAAAGGTGCCACTTTAATTATTAGTTAAGAACCAAATAAATCTTATCCTTCACATATGAGCTCATCTTCTCTTGCAACTTCAATATCCGTTCCTTGATCGAAACAAATATGAGCTAGCACTTCTTCTCTTACAACTTCAGTATCCATTCTTCGATGATTTATATACATACGATTTAAATTTTATGATCAACATTGCTCAAATGATTAAAATAATAGCAAAGATCATTTTGTGGGAAAAATTCAGTGCAGGGGTAAAATGATAATTTTAAAACTTTTTCAAAATTATAATTTTACAGTGGAAAGATATTAATTAATCTAATTAATTAACATAAATTTACTCTACAGTAGGATCTAAATATGATATATAGCATGCATTCATTTAAATTTAAAATTTAAATTCGAACAGTAAACACTTTACTGTAACGTGTTCAGAACACAATACCTTTATGCGGATATTAGATCGCCGCAATCTGATCACCGTCGGGAGAGTCTGATTGTCGCGACACAGCCACACAATGTGTCTGACCTCTGTGGATCGTCCACATGAAGCTCCCGGTCTGATCGACTCCTCACGAGTGCTAGCTCGTTGTAGAGCCCTTTTGACGGTGGATGCTGATCGAACTCCTTCGATCGATGTCTGTCGATTCTTCGGATGCTCCGGATCATCAACAGACATGCTTGAGAGGATATTGAAGATCTTTCTGAGATTTTGTGAGCTCACGACACTCGTAGCTCACTTTCTCACTTCCCGAACCCCAGGCTAAAATTCTAGAGAACTCACCGAAAACCTTGCACCCACTTTTCTTTTTTTTCTTTCTTTTTCTCTTGGAAGGATATGGACTTCTTTCTCACATACAAGACTTCTCACACCCCAAAATTTTTCTTCAAAAAAAAACTTCTCCTTGCACGCCCCACTCTTCTCCTCCTTTTATAACAACGTCAAACGTCTTATCCAAAAGAAAAGATAAAGATGAGTAATTGCACATTTGAATTCAAATCAAAGTTTGAATTCAAATGGACACCAACTCATCCCTTATCCACTAAAGATGTGAGGCATGGCTTAAATTGTGCATGGAGTGATTTCATGAGAAACCTTTTCTCATGTAATAAATAGGGCGTAAAAAAAGGGATAAGGTGCAAAGATTGATTGCCCATTCAAATTCAAACTTTATTTTGAATTTGAATGGCCAACCAATCATCCTTATCTATCCATTTGGCACATTAAAGTGGGGCATGGAGAGGGCTTGGTGTGAGAAAAAAAAATTCATGAGAAGTTCCTTCTTATGAATCCAAATGGGTGCAATGGAAGTGAGGTGGCTCATGGAGATTGGGTCAAGGTGGTTTAATTATTTAAACTAACCTAATTGAACCAAATAAGTTAGGTCCAATTAGACTAATTTAAACTCAACTTAATTAGACTTAATTAGGCTCAATAAAATTTTAATCAAATCAGAAATTGACTAAGCCCAACCCCTGATCAAATCAGGGACCAAACCATCTCGACGATTAGGTCAACTCTTAACCTAATTGGGTCAAACCCAACTGAATCCAATTCAATTGGACTTGATCCAAAAATAATTACTCAATCAAATTGAGTTAATTAATGATCAAATCACTAATTAAACCTCTCATAAATACTGAGTCCAAATTCGATGGGCAATCAGGCATCAGAATTCATCGATATGTAAACCTGATCGAAAAATTCCAACCAATGGGACTCTTGACCCCGGTACCCATAATGTGTGGAACTCATAATCAGAGAATCTTGATTCTCGATCACTGAGTCCCAAACATGTAGGATTCTACATCAGCCATCAGATTAGATAAGAACCTCAAATGTGTGTGACCCCACAGGTTCGAACCTAAGCCGGTAGCACAGGAACCAATTCCTGTACTAATTGAAGTGACCATCTAGCAATGGTACCCGATGACTAGATAGGTCGAATGGTCGCAATCGCAACACTCAGAAGCTACGTGAATATGGTTACTGTATAATTCATCCTTTTGACCTCTGTGTTTAGGATGACTCAGGATTAAAATGTCAACCCTGATCAGATCATCCGAATCATGCTCAACTCAAACAGTCTTGTGACTCCTCATAAAGACTACCCTGGCCAAAGTTTTGCTAAATTGAAACACGACTGTACACAGCTCCTAAACTGGAGTGGTCAATCCCATCTTGACACACGCACCGACAAGTTAAGTACTTGACTACACCCAGTAGCTTTCCGTCACTGAATTAAAAATTCAGGTAGTCCAGTGCCTAAGTGCAGTGAGTTGCTTGCAAGTCACCGTGGCGGTCTCAGATCGGAGGGATATTTATACCCATATTCCATCAGAGTAAATCTTGATAGTAGAAATAGCTCTGGAGTCGGTCACATTCAGTGCAGATGTACCCTTACATCTCATCTGTATGCCATACCAGTGTCTCCACACTCATTGGTTAAGAGGACAACCAACCTATATGGCACACAACGACCTATGTTTGATAAATATTATCGTCCTTGGTAACAACGTATCATTTGGTCGCGAACAGATTTAAGGATTAAACGACAAATCCTCCTTTGTCGAGTCTAAATAGTCCTAAGGACTTCACCACAACATAGGAGTTCATTAGAAGATAAGACATTTTGTGATGAAAAAAACCAAAATAATTTTTATTAATTCATAATTCATGTACAATACAAAAATGAGCACAACCGTCAACAGGCTGACGATTGGCTTTGGGACACTATTTTCGACAATCTCCCACTTGGCCTAAAGCCAATTGATGCAGTATCTAATACCCATCTTCGACTTGTAGTTGTCGAACTCCTTCACTGCAATGGCTTTAGTGAATGGGTCAGCCAGGTTCTTCTTTCCGTCGATCTTTTTAAGATCGATGTCACCTCGATCCATAATTTCTCAGATGAGATGGTAGCGGCGCAGAATATACTTCGTCCGCTGGTGTGCCTTTGGTTCCTTCGCCTGAGCAATGGCTCCAGAGTTGTCACAGTAGAGCAAAACTGGACCAACAAGGGAGGGTGCTACTCCGAGCTTGGTGATGAATTTTCTCAGCCACACCGCTTCTTTGGCAGCATCTGATGCAGCGACATACTTCGCCTCGCAAGCTGAATCAGCCACTATGTGCTGCTTGAAACTTTTCCAGCAGATAGCCCCACCATTAAGGGTAAAAATAAATCCCGACACACTTTTGCTGTCATCATGATCAGACTGGAAACTAGAGTCTGTAAACCTTATAAGTCTCAAATCTGATTCACCATAAACAAGCCACTGGTCCTTAGTATTTCTTAAATACTTCAGGATAGTTTTAACAACCTTCCAGTGATTCTTCCCTGGATCAGATTGGTATCTACTCACTACCCCTAGTAAGTATGCCACATCTGGTCGTGTACATGTCATGGCGTACATGATAGATCTCACTGCCAAAGCATATGGAATCCTATCCATACGCTCTCTCTCTTGAGGTGTTGTCGGATAATCCCTCTTTGAAAGAGAAATTCCATGGCCTATCGGAAGATAGCCTTTCTTGAAATTCTCCATGCTGGACCTCTTCAGTATAGTATCAATGTACGTGGACTGAGACAAACCAAGCAACCTTTTAGATCTATCCCTATAGATCCTCATCCCTAGGATGTAGGAAGCTTCTCCCAGATCCTTCATGGAGAACTGTGACGACAGCCAAATCTTTATTCCCTGTAATGCAGGGACATCATTCCCGATTAAGAGAATGTCATCCACATACAATACAAAAAATACTACTACTGGACCATTAGCACACTTATAAATGCATGGCTCTTCACCATTCTTAACGAAGCCATATGTCTTGATCGTCTTATCAAAACATATGTTTCAACTCCGTGATGCCTGCTTAAGTCCATAAATGGACCTCTGTAGCATGCACACCTTAGACTCATCTGTGGATGTGAATCCTTCAGATTGTATCATATACACCTCTTCATCCAGCTCTCCGTTTAGAAAAGTTGTCTTCACATCCATCTGCCAGATTTCATAGTCCAGATGGATAGCTATCGCAAGCATAATCCGAATGGATTTGAGCATTGCCACAAGAGAAAATATCTCATCATAGTCTATACCATAATATTGACGATATCCCTTGGCAACCAGACGGGCTTTATAGGTTTTCACCTTTCCGTCTGCGCCTCTCTTCCTCTTGAAGACCCACTTACACCCTATAGGTTTTACTCCTTCGGGTGGGTCAACCAATGTCCACACATCGTTGACCTTCATGGACTCCATTTCGGATTTCATGGCCTCCAGCCATTTCTCATAGTCGGGTCTCTGCATTGCATCCATGTAGGTGATCGGATCCTCATCATTTTCATCAAGTTCGATAGGATCGCCGTCCCGGACCAAGAAACCATAGTATCTGTCCGGTTGACCTGGTACTCTATCAGATCGCCTTAAGGATGCTTGAACAATGGGCTCTGGATCTGATCTAAACAAATCCGGTTCAGGTTTAGCAACTTGTGTCAGTTTTTCCACCTGTCGAACTTCATCAAGTTCAACCTTAGAAGCAACAGTCCCTTCACCAAGGAACACCTTTTTCAAAAAGATTGCCTTAAGGCTGACAAACACTTTTTGCTCATCAGCTAGGTAGAAGTAATATCCTTTGGTCTCTTTTGGGTACCCTATAAAATTACACTTGTCAGACCTAGGTCCAAGCTTGTCCGTAATTAAACGTTTAACATAAGTCGGACACCCCCAAACCCTAAGGTGCGAGAGTACTGGCTTACATCCTATCCATATCTCATATGGCATTTTGGTTACAAACTTACTCGGAACTCTATTTAGAAGGTAACAAGCCAATTCGAGTGCATATCCCCAGAGGAAGATCGGCAGACCAGCAAACCCCATCATGGATCGAACCATGTCCAACAAGGTCCGATTCCTCCTTTCAGATACACCATTATATTATGGTGTTCCAGGAGGAGTCCACTGAGAGAGAATTCCATTCTCCCCAAGATATGTCAGAAAATCATTGGAAAGGTATTCACCTCCTCAATTAGATCGAAGAGTTTTAATACACTTTTCAATTTATTTTTCTACCTCATTTCAGAATAGTTTAAACATTTCAAATGACTCCGATTTATGCATCATTAAATAGACATACCCATACCTCGATAGGTTGTCTGTGAAGGTTATGAAGTAGAAATATCCACCTCTTGCACTTGAGCTCATGGGTCCACATATATCAGAATGTACCAAATCCAAGAGTTCACTGGCTCGCTCATCTTTTCTAGTAAAAGATGATTTGGTCATTTTACCAAGAAGACAGGACTCACAGGTTGGAAGTGATTCACAATCACCTACTTCGAGAATTCCTTCTTGAGCCAACCTGTTTATCCTGTTCTTATTGATATGACCTAGCCTACAGTGCCAAAGGTAGACTTCTGACACATTATCTATTCTAGGACGTTTACCGGAGGTTTAAACCACATTAACAGGTTGTGATAGAAAGTAAATTCTATTATTAAATAGTCCAACAAATATTGTAACACCATTCAAAATGATATTGCAAATATTTCTTTTTATTAAAAATTGATAACCGTTCATGGACAAAAGGCCTACAGAAATAATATTTAATAAAAAGCTTGGACAATAGTGATATTCACTCAGAATTATGTTTCAAAAATTGATTACAAGGTTCATAATTCTTAATGCTAGAACTGAAACTCTGCTTTCATCTCCAACATTCAGGAATCTCTCGCCTTCATCAAATCTCCTACTGACCTGCAGACCCTGCATCGAATTGCAAATATGATATGGGCTTCCGGTATCCAATACCTAGGCAGTAGTATCACAAATGAAAAAGTTGCAAGGTGTTATCATATAAGTATCTTGCTTCTTCTTCAGTCTGTTCGGGTCCAGGAAAGCAATGTATAGAGGACAGTTTCTCTTCCAGTACCCCTGCTTCTTGCAAAAGAAGCACTCCGCCTGGCTTTGGTCGGGCTTGCGCTTCTTGGTCTGATCCTGTGCAGATGTCCCAGCATGCAGCTGCACCTTCTTATTCTTCTTCTTGTTCTTCTTCCCTTTCTTAAAGGGTCGATGACCAGAAGAAGACCCTCCCACAACATTCACCGACTCCTTATAGAGCTGGTGATCCTTCTCAAAGTTCTGCAGCAACCCCAACAAATCGTGGTAGTTCACTGCAGGCTTTGTCATCCGAAAATGAGTAAGGAAGGGGAGGAAGGACTTGGGCAATAAATTAAGGATCGCATCCTTACTGAGCTGCTCATGTAGGAGAAAATCCAGTTTAGTTAGGCGCTCAATCATTTCGATCATGTACAGTACATGATCAGTGACTGAGGCTCCATCCCTCATCCGAGCATTGAAAATGGCACAACTAGTTTTGTGCCTTTCAACATCGTCAGGCATGCCAAAGGAGTCGTTCAACATTTGAAGCATCTCCTGTGGCTGGGCGTTCTCAAACCTGCGGCTGAACTCATCATTCATTGCCGCCAGCATAATGCACCAAACGGTGGTGCGGTCGTTGAGCCACTTTTGATAAGTATCTCGGACCGTCCCTCTAACGTTCGGGGCTGGCTCCTCAGGTGCCGGATCTGTTACTACATAAAGGATTTGCTCATGCTCAAGGATGATTTTTAATTTTTGATACCAGCTATCGAAATTAGGTCCCATGAGCTTGTCATTATCTAATAATGATCGGAGGGACAGGGTAGTGGCCATAGCTGCATAAAGAAAAATCAGACCTCTATTAGTACATAAATTATAAATACTAAAGACTTAGACTTTAGTCTAAAATTTTTCTTAATATTTTTACAAACTGGTAGCCTCAACCTCCAATTCGAGGAATTACTTTAATTCCTTAGTGGGTATTAGAATCCACACAGACTACACACGAGCCCAACTTTGGTTGGTCAACCCATGTGCATCTATGGATAGGTTCATAACCAGTTGTTTCTCTAAACAACTTCTAGTAATTGATTTTGTCCCAGAAACTAATCAGTAGGCTTTGGCCTCCACTGAAAAGATCTGGTTAGGTCTAACCATTAATATGATTTGATTTGGTGAATCGGACCAATAAATGATCAGGCCCAATTTTGGCCAGCCAACCTGACCACCATCAGAAAGACTCAAACCAAATTATCATATTATGAATGATAATTCCATTAGTCAATAAGCACCAGGCCTTTGGGCCTTCAATGATTATTAAATTAATGGACTCATTATCACTCACTTAATGGGAGGCTATGACTTAGTTATCAATATAACTTAATCATTTTTAGGGACCTAATAATTTTTGAAGATTTTATTAAAGGATAGATGAGAAGAAAATATCCAGCCAATTTCAATCCTTTCACTGACTTTACCAAGTTAGATTAAAAAAAAGATTTAATTAAAGCTGGCATTAGGAGCACCTAAATCAGTCAAACTGATTTACCTAATGACATGGGTGAGCCCTAATCACCAAGTGATCTAATCAAAACCTAATTCATCAGGTTGGCCAGATAAGTGAGATCAGTGGTGGGGATAAGCCATTAACTTGTCAGAGATCGAATCACTGTGAGTAGCTCCCGCTTAAAAACCACTGGTCAAAATGTCAAACTTACCTTAGACACCAATCGGTTTATTAGTTTTAATTTGATCAACTTATTAAATAGGGTTCCACCGCGTAGCCATGAATTAAGTCCATCTTGGTATAGTTAAAGACATGGACCCATTCAACTACAACTATTGAAGTTGAGTCTAGAGTATCCTTGACCTAATCTAATTCAATTTTTGATTAGATTTGACCAATTACTCTAATTTAGTCTATTTCTTTAAGCTAACCTTAGGTCTAACCCAATTATGGACCTAATCCATCTAACCCATTGACCCACAAGTTTATGCAATTGTCTTAGGTCTTAATTCACAATTCTAGACCTACTAAACAACACTTAATTCTTTTAATTAAGTATTTGGGCTGATGGGTCAGGGTTTGGTATTTCAAAAATAATTTTTAAATTTGAAAGATTTTATTTTTTGTTCACCAAATATGTTGACTCATTTCACAAATAGATCAACACATTTCATAAATAGCAATCCTATTGCTAATTACATAACAGAAAATAACTCAATCAAAATAAATCATGAATATTCCTTTAGATCTAATCTAACACATTCATGATAAATTTCATAATTGAACCTTTACAATTAATTCCTTTCACTGCTTCATCTGCATGGGATATAATTGCAGCGGCACCTCTACTGCCATAGGAGACCCCATCGAATGGGAGGAGAGGGCCTTTAAACCCTACTTTTCTCCTATGACCGGACGGCCATGGCAACCAACCCAATTCGATTACTTGCTACTTGGATCAAGTATATCTAAATATACCAATTTCAAAATTTAAATTTTAAATTTTAAATTTTAAATTTTGAATTTTAAATTTCAAATTTGAAATTTCACCCAAATTTCAAATTTTAAATTTTGAATTTCAAATTTTTGAATTTTGAATTTCAAATTTCAAATTTCAAATTTTGAATTTCAATTTTTTTTTTGAATTTTGAATTTCGAACAACTTTCAAAATTTAAATTTCAAATTTTAAATTTTAAATTTTAAATTTAAACTTTTAGATTATAACTTAATCTATGCATGCAAATATATATATCATATCTAAGAACCTCGCTCTGATACCATTTGTGGAGAAAATTCAGTGCAGGGGTAAAATAGTAATTTTAAATTTTTTTAAAAATTATGATTTTATAGTGGAAAGATATTAATTAATCTAATTAATTAACATAAATTTACCCTACACTAAGATCTAAATATGATATATAGCATGAATTCATTTAAATTTGAAATTCAAATTTGAACAGTAAACACTTTACTGTAATGTGTTCAGAACACAATACCTTTGTACGGGTAGTAGATCACCGTAATCTGATCACCGTCGGAAGAGTCTGATCATCGTGATGCAGCCACATAGCATGTCTAGCCTCTGCGGATCATCCACACGAAGCTCCCGATTTGATCGACTCCTCACGAGTGCTAGCTCGTTGTAGAGTCTTTTTGACGGGGGATGCTGATCGAACTCCTTCGATCGATGTCTGTCGATTTTTTGGATGCTTCGAATCATCAACAGACGTGCTTGAGAGGATGTTGAAGATCTCTCTGAGATTTTGTGGGCTCATGACACTCGTAGCTCACTTTCTCACTTTCCGAATCCCAGGCTAAAACTCTAGGAAACTCACCGGAAACCTTGCACCCACTTTTCTTTCTTTTTCTCTTGGAAGGATATGGACTTCCTTCTCACGCACAAGACGTCTCACGCCCCAAAATTTTTCTTCAAAAAAAAACTTCTCCTTGCATGCCCCACTCTTCTCCTCCTTTTATAACAACGTCAAACGTCTTATCCAAAAGAAAAGATAAAGATGAGTAATTACACATTTGAATTCAAATCAAATTTTGAATTCAAATGGATACCAACTCATCCCTTATCCACTAAAGGCATGGCTTAAATTGTGCATGGAGTGATATCATGAGAAACCTTTTCTCATGTAATAAATAGGGCGTAAAAAAAGGGATAAGGTGCAAAGATTGATTGCCCATTCAAATTCAAACTTTATTTTGAATTTGAATGGCCAACCAATCATCCTTATCCATCCATTTGGCACATTAAAGTGGGGCGTGGAGAGGGCTTGGCGTGAGAAAAAAAAAATTCATGAGAAGTTCCTTCTCATGAATCCAAATGGGTGCAATGGAAGTGAGGTTGCGCATGGAGATTGGGTCAAGGTGGTTTAATTATTTAAACCAACCTAATTGAACCAAATAAGTTAGGTCCAATTAGACTAATTTAAACTCAAATTAATTAGACTTAATTAGGCTCAATAAAATCCTAATCAAATCAAGAATTGACTAAGCCCAATCCCTGATCAAATCAGGGATCAAACCATCTCGACGATTAGGTCAACTCTTAACCTAATCGGGTCAAACCCAACTGAATCCAATTCAATTGGACTTGATCCAAAAATAATTGCTCAATCAAATTGAGTTAATTAGCGATCAAATCACTAATTAAACCTCTCATAAATACTGAGTCCAAATCTGATGGGCAATCAGGTATCAAAATTCATCGATATGTAAATCTGATCGAAAAATCCCAACCAGTGGGACTCTTGACCTCGGTACCCATAATGTGTGGAACTCATGATCAGAGAATCCTGATTCTCGATCACTGAGTCTCAAAC
Organism: Elaeis guineensis; assembly: GCF_000442705.2. Lineage (NCBI taxonomy): Eukaryota > Viridiplantae > Streptophyta > Magnoliopsida > Arecales > Arecaceae > Elaeis > Elaeis guineensis. The sequence continues at coordinate 23,832,508 of NC_026001.2, forward strand.
ATGTAGGATTCTACATTAGCCATCAGATCAGATAAGAACCTCTAATGCGTGTGACCCCGCAGGTTCGAACCTAAGTCGATAGCACAGGAACCAATTCCTATACTAATCGAAGTGACCATCTAGCAATGGTATCCGACGATCGGATAGGTCGAATGATCACAATCGCAACACTCAGAACCTACGTGAATATGGTTACTGTATAATTTATCCTTTTGACCTCTGTGTTTAGGATGACTCAGGGTTAAATTGTCAACCCTGATCAGATCATCCGAATCGTGCTCAACTCAAACAGTCCTGTGACTCCTCACAAAAACTACCCTGGTCAAGATTTTACTAAATTGAAACACGACTATACACAGCTCCTAAATTAGAGTGGTCAATTTCATCTTGACACACGTACCGACAAGTCAAGTACTTGACTACACCCAACAGCCTTCCGTCACTGAATTAAAAATTCAGGTAGTCCAGTGCCTAAGTGCAGTGAGTTGCTTGCAAGTCACCGTGGTGGTCTCAGATCGGAGAGATATTTATACCCATATTCTATCAGAGCAAATCTTGACAGCAGAAATAGCTCCAAAGTCGGTCATGTTCAGTGCAGATGTACCCTTACATCTCACCTGTATGCTATACCATTGTCTCCACACTCATTGGTTAAGAAGACAACCAACCTGTATGGCACACAATGACCTATGTTTGATAAACGTTGTCATCCTTGGTAACAACATATCATTTGGTCGCGAATAGATTTAAGGACTAAATGACAAATCCTCCTTTGTCAAGTCTAAATAGTCCTAAGGACTTCACCATAACATAGGAGTTCATTAGAAGATGAGACATTTTGTGATGAAAAAAGCCAAAATAAATTTTATTAATTCATAATTCATGTACCATACAAAAATGAGCACAACCATCAACAGACTGACGATTGGCTTTGGGACACTATTTCCAACACATTTATCTCAAAAATCACCTTAATCAGATGTAGTTTGGCCTTCTGATCGTTTATTTTTTATTTAATGATCAAAATTATTGCATGTTAAATTGACAATGATAATGATATCTAATTGAAGTAAAATTTTAATAGTGTATTATAAATATCATTGAGATCATCGTTATAAATTTTTGGATCTATCAGTAGTCTCTATCTATTAGTTCATCATGCGGTCATTTGTGATCGTTGAAATTAAATTTTATGGATCGATATAGCTAAGGCTATCAGATTGAGGTGGCTTTTTATCACGATACTCTAATAATAATTATTTATATAATGAATAATGAAGAAGAGCTTTAAATTTTAAATTTATATCATATTTAAAAAAATATATGAAAAAAAATTATATTCTACTGATATAGCAGCGGTTAAACAAAATTGTCGCTATAGGTCTACTGTATCACAGCGGTTACGTATAACTACTGCCATAGGTTTGAGATATAGCGGTGGTTATAAATAATCGCTATCATAGTTTTGACCTATAGCAGTGGTTCTGAGTAACTGCTGTAATAGATTAACCTATGATAGTGGTTGTACATAACCACTGCCATAGATAAAATCTATGGTAGTGATTATATGTAACCACTGTCATATCTCAAATCTATGATAATAGTTATACGTAATCACTGCCATATCTCAAACTATGGCAGCGTTATACGTAATCGCTGCTATATATCAGATGTATGACAGCTGTTGATTAACCGCTGTTATATATCAGACATATGGCAGCAGTTATATATAACTGCTATCATAGGTTAGATCTATAGCAGCGGTTATTCAATAACCACTGCTATATATATTTTGTGTAGTGGTTATAAGTAACTGCTACTATAGGTCAAAACTATGACAGTGGTTATATATAATCGCTGCCGTAGAGTCTATAGCAGCAGTTTTTGATCTGCTGTCATAGTAAGCACTGTCATAGGCCTTTTTATAGTAGTAAAAATCAATCATTCACTTAATAAATTCACTATATATTGATGGCATGATATGTAAAAAGTTTAGCTTTTATTAAACATCATCATGCATCCTTTTTGATCCTAAAGCATCCATCCTTGAAGATTTTTCTCTTTTCATTCCATTAAATGCTTGGCACATCTGCAAAAATTATTTTATAATTTTTAGTACCCAAGCTATCTTGGGTCTATTGGGGTTAGTACACATGATTCTTTTTGGAATCCAAATTTATTTTACCAAACTATGGCCAATTCTCTTAACATTACATTCAAAAATTTTATGACCTACTTTATTGCACTTGAAACAAGCTATAGAATGATTTTAGGTGAAGCCCTTAAAAATATATTTTTAACAAATTTTTATTTTTTATTAGTTATAATTAATTCTTGCTTTATCAAAAATAGTCTTTTGATTATTCAAAATTAATTGAAGCTTTTGTGAACCATTTGTGAATCTTTTAAATATAGGCTTCAATGTTTCAATTTTTTTATAAGATTATTATTCTTTTGAATAAGAGATTTTTAAGATTTCAAAAAAATTTCTTTTTCTTCAACTAATACTTTTTTCTTTAAAAGTTCTTATTTTTCATCAATATTTTACTCTTTTCTTCAGCCAAAAATATATTATATTTTTTGAGTTCTTTATTTTTCAATCCTATATTTTTATATTCATCCATTAAATCATTAAAGACTTCAAATAACTCATCAAATATAAATTCGAAAGAGTTTTCATAATATATCTCATCATCAACAGCCATGAGACATAAATTTGCCGCATCCTCTTTCTCATCCGAACTAGAGATGTCACTATCTCTCCAAATACCTAACATGGCATGCTTTTTGCTTCTTTTGGGGTTTCTTTTGAGTAGAGGACAATTCAGCTTGTAGTGTCCCTCTTATTGCACTTATAGCAAGTGACATTTCTTCTTTGTTTTTCTTCTTTACTTTCTTCCTGCTTGAACCTTTTCTTCATAAGAAACTTTTGAATTTTCTTATATGTAGCACCATGTTCTCATCTTCATCTTCACTCTCTTCTTCTCATCATCTTCCTCCGACTCATTACTTTCTTCTATATTTGCTGTTGACTTGAAGGTGATGGTCCTCTTCTTCTTTATCTCTTCTTCTTTCACTTTTTGAGCCATGTTCAACTTATGAGTCATGAGTGAATCGATCAACTCTTCCATAAATAGCTTAATGAGATCCTTAGCTTCTTGTATGGTTGTAACTTTGGCTTTCCATATCTTTGGCAAGCACCTTAAAATCTTGCAAACAAGCTCATGGTTAGTGTATTTCTTGCCAAGACCATCCAATGTATTAATAATATCAGTAAATCTTGAGAACATATCAAAATAGACTCGTATTGTTCGATCTTGAGCAATTCATAATTATGAACAAGCAAATTAATTTTAGATTCTTTAACTCGTTTTGTTCCTTCATGAGTAATTTTTAATTTATCCTAAATTTTTTTGTCGATGTGTAAGTGGATATTCTATTAAATTCATTATTATCATGTGCACAATATAAAATATTTATGGCCTTAGCATTTAGCTCAATCAATTTCATATCATGCATATCCCAATCCACTTCGGATTTGGGGACATTAACACCATCTACTCTAATTATGGGAGTGTTTGAGCCATTGATTTAATTCTTCAAAGTTCATAATCTAGTGCTTGAATATAAATGCGCATGCATGCTTTTCAGTAGGAGTAGTTTATGCCATTAAAGAGTAGTGGTCTAGATGTAGATTGACCTTCAGTAAATGAGGAACCAATTGGGATTACCATGATCTTTCACTCAAGATCGCTAGGTCAACAAATGAAATTAGAGCATCTGTTTTAATACCAATTATTATCCAAAAAGGTAGCAACCCAAGAGGTGAAGTGAATTGATTCTTTAAAAATTTTAATTTAATTAATAATTAAGATAATTATGTACTTTAATGTAAACCTAACTTAAGTAATTGTAAGGTGTATCCAATTTGTAGCAGCAGAACTGAGATATAAAAGAAGCAATGCAAGTTATTTAAATAATATAAAGCAAGATAGAAAAGTAAGAAGGCAAAGCACAACACAAACATAAATAATTTATAGTAGTTCGGTGCAATTCCACATCTATGTCTTCTCTTCAAGAGCTTTTTAAAATTCTACTATAATCTCTCTGATTACAATGCATTTGTTTTATCCAAAATCATAAATAAATTCAGTTGATTTTTCAAGATCACCAACCACAATCAATACATCGATTATTTTTCGAACTCACAATCAATCCAGTTGATTTTACGGGCTCACCAATTAAACCTACACTTATCCAATTCTGGGTTTAGATGGGCCTAACCTTAAGTTTCTTTCTCCTAAAAGAAATTGAAAACAAAATAAAATATAAGAGATAATTTTGAGTTTAAAATAAAATAAAAAAAGTAAAACTTTTTTATGCGTAAAGAAGAGGCTGAAATATTACTCTTTTGAAGCTTGATTACTCTTTTTTAAAGCTGAAGAGGATGTTGGAGATGTTGTAGAAGATTGCTCTTGAAAGCCCTTTGAATTCTATGCTCAAATCATTTTTTTTCCTTCTTTTCCAAAGATGTTCAATGATGCTCACTTATTTTGATAAATTTTTTTTTAAATTCTTTTGGCTACCTTCTCAATTGATTCTCTAGTCTTTAATATGCTTAGAATTGACTAGAGAAGGAGGTTTGGATAGTGCAAGCACTGAACTAGCGTTAGAGATAAAATTAGCCATTAGAAATAGTGCAGAAAACTAACCGTTAGTACCGTCCCAAGCTAGGAGTCGACTCTAATTTCATAGGGATCAACTCTAACTGTCTTGGGGTCGACTTTAGATCTTCAGGGGTTGAGTCCAGCTATAGTTTTAAAAATACAGTCTTCTGTCTTCTCTAAGAGAGTCGGCTCAAATTGAAATCGAGTTGATTTAGGCTTGCACTAATTTTCTTTTAATGTGCCAGAGTAGATTCAAAATCTTTCGGAGTCGGCTCCAAACCTTCTAACTTCATTTTTCTTTATATTTTGATCTTCTAAACTTGAATTTCTTGGCCCCAATCTCTTCTAAATTATATTTACTTCTTCTAATTTAATTTATCTTTATAATGAGCCATCAAACTTGTGAGAACTTATTTTTTTAAGTACTTTGGTTTGATATCTTAAGAGAATTTATATTTAAGATAAATTCTTTATTATGAGCATCTAGAAAATCCTACATCCAACCTTGAAACATATGATCAGTATCATAATTACTCAATATTTTATTATTATCAAAATCAATCATAGGATTAATAGCACTTAGTTATATCCTGAATAACCATTTAGGAAGTAAAAGAAGCTTTGACCTGCTAACCGCTCTAGATTTAATCAATGAATGGCAATAGAAAATGATCTTTTCTAGTAACAATATTAAGTTTCCTTAGTCTATGCACACTTGCCAACCAGATATGTTACGAGTAGAAAGCAATTCACCTTATTCATTTTTCGCGACAGTGATATATACTTGATTTCTTAGGTATTACTTAGGTAGGACTCACCTATTTGCTATCTAATATTGGATAGATGATCCTGCATCTAGCCACTTCAACACCTTTTTCTTAACAACTTCTCACATGTTTGGGTTCAGCCTCCTTTGCATGTCCTTATATGGTTTGGCATTTGCCTCACAATAAATATGATGTATGCAAATGGATGGGTCAATACTTTTTCAGTCAGTAATGGTCCATCCAATAGCTCTCTTATATTTTTTCAAAATACTTATAAGTTAAGTTTTCTAGTTGGGGTCAAATCTGATGCAATGATCACTAGGAGGGTGTCATTAGGTCCTAAAAATATATACTTAAGTATGATAGGAAGTAGCTTCAATTCTAAAGTAGATGGTGATTCTAGTGAGGGAGCTATTGGAATACTAGATAGAGTAGGTAATGGCTCATATTTCATAGTCCAGGGTGGGATAATTTTCGAATAGGGTGTATCTAACAAAGCATTCACATCCTCGATATACCTATGTACGTCAAAGTCATCCACTCCAAAATGAACCAGACATGTGTGTAAGGGGTCTCGAGAAAGGATTGTAGGGGTAGCCTCTTCCATTACATCTTCAAGTACATCCACTTCAAAACAACTATTAGTTTGTGGTTCTTGTGAAGCATTGAACATATTTAATTTCAACTTCTTATTTCCAAAAGAGATATCCATGACCCTATCCAACAATTGATACATGCATTGGCTGTAGCTAGGAAGGGTCCACCTAAGATGATGGGGATCTGTCTAGGGTTGCTACATAGTTCCATCTCAAAGATAAGAAAATCAACGAAAAAGAAAAACTCATCTATCTTGACTAGAACATCTTCAATCATCTCATGTAGTACCTTAATAGATCTATCAGCTAACTGCAAGGAAACAGAGGTTGGTTTCAACTCTCTAAATCTAAAAAGTTCATACATCGAGCTAGGAAGAAGATTAACACTTGCCCCCAAATCTAGAAGTGCTTTCTTGATTCGAAGGTATCCTATAATGGTGGAAATGATAGGAGCACCTGGGTCCTTAAGTTTAGGAGGGATAGTGTGTTGGAGAATTGAACTAGCTTGTTTAGTGAGACGAACTTTCTTTGAAATTTGTGATATGAATTTGCATTTTTGAGTGCATAAGTCTTTCAAGAATTGGCATAGGCTGGGACATGTTGGATTGCTTCTAAAAGAGGGAGATTAAGTTGAACTAGTTTAAATAGCTCCAACATTTCATCTATTTTTCCTCCTTTCCCATTACAAGGAATAGGGATTCTAGGGAACTTGGGAACAGAGCCTTGGGTGAATAAGATGGTGCTGGTAGAGTTGGTTCATCTCTCAATTTTGGGTTCTCCTTATCTTTGGGCAATTCAGGATTAGTTATGGTTTCATCTTTTAATTCATTGGCCTTACTAGGTTGTTCTATGACCTTTCCATTCCTAAAAGTCATAATAGATTTGGCATGTTCTGAATAAGTTTCATGGGCATTGAAATTTTCAGCCATATATTATCCCTTTGGATTACTCACAGCTGATTAGGCAACTTTCCTTCTTCTCTTATACTAAATGCAGTAGCTAGCTGGCCAATTTGGGTCTTAAGTTTGGCAATGAATTGCATATGGGAGTGAAGGATTTGAGTATTGGTTTTCAGCCTTTTCAATGCTTACAGAACCTTTTCTTCAAAATCCGAATTATAAGCAAGTGAAGAGGGTTGAGAAATATTTTGAAACTATTAGTACAGCGCATGCCTATAGGTTGTATTAGGATAATTTGGTCTCTGAGCTACAGGGTTTACCATAGGTTGTGGTTTCTATGAGAAATTGGGATAATTTCTCCAGCCTGGATTGTAGATATTGGAGAAAGGATCATGTTTGGATCGATGAGCAGCCTGGACTTGGGCTTGTTGAACCTGCTCTTGTGCAAACTCAAGGAATTAAGGGGTGGCTGGACATTCACTCACAAAATGGGTTGGACTTGAACACAGAGCACAAACATCCTAAGGAGAGAAGGATGGGGTAGGTGAGTGCCAAACTTTCAGTAGGCAGTCAAGTTTTTGGGATAACTCATCCACCTTACTGTGGATATTTATTGAATTTTCAACTTCATAGATTTCCCCTTCATTTGTCCAAGCATGGGCTTATCTCCGCGAGAGGTAGACATGTGGTGCAAGAAATTTTTACTGAGAAATTCAAATAGCTGCCATGCTTCACCCTCACTTTTAAGCATAAATGTCCCTCTGCATGAGGCATCAACCATTTGTTGGTGTTTCTCTGATAATCAATTATAAAAATGCTGAACTAATTGCCATTTGGGCACTGCATGATGTGAACATTTATGGATGAGGTCTTTGAGTCTTTTTCATATTTCATGGAACAACTTACCATCCATTTAGAAAAAACTTGTGATGACTTTTCTAATCTGATTGGCTTTCCCCATGGGGAAATACTTGAGAAATTCTCATTGAAGTTGATCCCAAGTTGAAATGCTTACTGAGCTAGGGAGTTTAGCCAATGTTTGGCATTATATCTTTGAGTAAAAATGGGAACAACTTCAACCTAAGAGCATCATTAGAAAAATTTTGGATATTAATAGTGGAACATATTTCAAGAAACTCATCTAAATGCTTGTATGAGTCCTCATTGCTAAGTCCATAGAAAGAGGGTAGCATTTGAATGACACTAGACTTAATCGCATATCAAGATGCCTCCACAGGAGGCACCTAGATGCAAGGAGAATGTGTATGAGGATGGAGTAAAATACTCCTTCAATTGATGAAGAGGGTTGGCTTCACCATGTGCAGCCATGTTTCTAGAATGAATAGTTAGAGGGTCCTTTCAATCTCTACATCCAATGGGTGATCGACAACTAAGCATACAAGAAAGGGATTCAGATTTTCCAAGAGTAACCTTACTGTGTGTTTTTTTTAATTGCAAGCATGTTTCAAACAATAGAAAAAAAAAAAATTCTAGGTAAGATTTTACCTAAATCTAGATAGCTTCTAACTATTTCAAGTTTGCCTCCAAACACTCCAAATTAAAAACTAATTAACCAAATTGGCCAAAAAATATAAGATTGGTGGGAGGCTCTCCATACTTTCGTAATGATCCTAATTAAGTAACCATCACTCTTTAGGTCTGCATCATCTCTGAACCACTTTCTTTAGACACCAATTGATCAATTAATTCCAAACTTAGTTCAACTTTTGGGCTTCCTTGTCCTAATAAGTTCGAATTTCTTGGGGCAAATGTCTAATTATTTTTATTTAGGCTTAGACCAATATAGAATGAAGGGAACTTATTTATGGACCAAGGAAGGGTGATGAAATCCTCATCTTATTTTGTGTTATGGGTTTGTGCCCTTAAGATTGATTTGAGAATGGTATGCAACAAACAAGATGTCCAAGTAAGTTATATATTTTTTATCTAATGTCACTACGTGCATTATGATGTCTTTTTTTTATAAAACAACCATGCCAATGATCTTTGACAGTAATGCCAAAATTTGATGTTATCACAATCACCAAAGATAAAAATTATTCTGACTCAACTATTATGTATCGAGTCCACAGGGATCAATGGACTGAGTTGTGTTTAAAACAAAGAAAATAATATCAAAATTAAAGAGATTTATAGAACTAAAAAGGACTATAAAAATAATTAGGGATGAAGTTTAAAGAAATTCAGATAAGAGAAAATGCCTCACAATTTCAAATCCATCCCTAGTCATTAGATCAGTATTTTAATTAATACAACCAGGACCACTAATGACTACAAGCCTTAGTGATAATTAATAGATAAATTTATGATTAACTTCTCAACATAGCTTATCTCGCTGAGTACGAATCGTATATTCAGATCATGACTTATCTCTATTATAGTCATAAACTATTTGAAAACATGCATCATAAAATAGTATGCACAATTACTTGAACTTATGAATTAAATCACAGAAATTACCCATTCATGCGAGATATTCAATACAAAAAAAAAACCTTGCACTTGTTCAAGTAATTGATTGCATCAACAAGAATACATAATCAGAGAAAGCACATAAGTACAAATCTGGAATAAGGATTTCATTTACTCCCCCAAAGGATAAGGAGTTCAGCAGCTTATGGGGTCGATCCTACTTGCCACCATGAATCGATCCATCTTTGTTGAATTCTTGGGAAAGGGTGAAGAAGAAAATTACTAAAAACTCCCAAATCTCCTACGCTCCACACTCCTCAAAAACCATGCGCTCCCTCCTCTCAGCAATCCAAAGGAAATTGTGCGCTCCATATTGAGTTTTGGCATCTCGAATTTGACCCACAGTAGGAGAAAAGCCCAAAATAGAGAAACCCAGATGCAAAGAACCCATGAAATGCAGCCCAGAGGGGCCTGCAGCATGCAGCCTAGCGGGGCTTGCAGCACGCAGCCCTGGCACGCCAGCTTGCAGTGCGCGTGGCTTAGGTGGAGCCTACTGCACATTGGGCCAGTGAGGGTGTGCGGATGCATGCGGCCCAGTCGAGTGCATGGTGCAGAATGCATGCAGATGCATGTGGCTCTGCACATGGTATGATGCGATCTACCATGGACTACATGGGGAGTCATAGTCCACGCACCTCCCCATGGACTGCCATGGTCTAGGAGGGGAAAATCATGGTGCACGGGGTGGTTGGCATATGCGGGCAATGTGGCACGCATTAGGAGGGTGGTGCATGCACGGTTCATGCAGCCTGGTGAGCGAGCACAATCTACGTGTGGTCTACAGCATGATCTGAGGTGATCTTGTATGATCGAACAACCAGAGAAGCTTGTGGGAGAGATCCAATGGCTGGGAAAGATCTCTGAGTCCTTTTGAAAGCATGATTTCGATCTGGAGTGGATTTTGGACCTATAAAAGAGGTATGAGAGGCTGTGATAGTAGGGAGCAGGCATCAGCGATAGAGAGCTAGTCGAGAGTGTCCTGGAATGGCCATGGGAGTGGCCATAAGTGTAGGAGCAGTGGCTGAGGCATGATGTAGCAGCTGAGAGCATCATAGGAAGCGTTCAGGGGTGTTGAGGATCCTGACATGGCAGGCCTATGAGAGGATCTCTTTCGAAGATTTTGTGAGAGCTTTTGTCAGGATTGTACTTCTTATTAAGGGAGAAATTATGTATGAGAGTTGAGAGGGTATGTTCTCCTCTTGTACTTATTTTCTTCTTTCATAATGAAGCTTGCATGCCCTGTAGAGGTAAGCCTTAGGTTGATCTACATATTTGATTGTATTCTTTATTTTATCTCTTCTTTTTTTTTGTTGTGGTTGATACTATCACTGGCATTGAGATCCCGGGTGGGGGGATCCATATTTCGCACTCGTGAGGGATCCTTTCTCCATAAATATATCAGAGCAAGTGGTATCACACCAAGTTGTATCTGAGCCAGGTTGTATCAGGGCGTTAGGTTGTTTGGATTATGACGGTGTTGATTGAGATTGAAGATGGAGAAATTAGGCACAATCAAGATGAAAATCAACCGTAAAGAATTGATCGATGCTCTCTTGTGTGAGGAGAAGTCGATTACCATGAAAGATGCTAGTGAGAGCCCAGTGTGAGGTGGAGCTCTAAGTGGAGGTAGATCGGGCATGAGATGGGAGACTCGAAAAGATAATAGGCAACGTCGTCAGGAGGCTATCTCAAGCAAATCTCAGGTCAGACAGATTATAACATATAATGGAGATGAGATCGAGTGGCTTGGCTCGACTATCATGTTTATCCATCCATGAGTAGCTAGGCATTTGCCCCAAAGCATGGGAGTGAGATTCTAAAAGCTTTCAAAGTTTGGTGGAGGCCGAATATTGAGTCGAGGTGGAGATTGTTGAGTTTTGGTGCCTCAAATTTGATCCATAGTAGGAGAAAAGCTCAAAATGAAGAAATCCAGATGCAAAAAGCCCACGAAACGTGGCCCAGAGGGGCTTGTAGTGTGCGGCCTAGTGGGGCCTGCAGTGCATGGCCCAGGCACACCGGCCTACAGTGTGCGTGGCCCAGGTGGGGCCTACTATGCATTGGACCAGTGTGGGCATGCAGACGCACATGGCTGGGCCTAGAACGTGCGTCGGTGTGTGCGGCCCTGCACATGGTGTGACGCGATCCATCGTGGACCACATGGGGAGTCATGGTCCACCCGCCTCCCCATGGACCACCATGGTCCAAAAGGGGAAAATCACGGTGCACGGTGTGGCTAGCAAGCACGGGCGATGTGGCACACATGACAAGGTGGTGCATGCACAGTTCATGCCGCTTGATGAGCGAGTGCGGTCTACAGCACGATCTGAGGCGATCTTGCACGATCGGACGGTCAGGAAAGCTTGTGGGAGAGATCTAAAGGTTGGGAAAGATCTCTGAGTCCTTTTGAAAGCATGATTTCAATCTGGAGTGGGTTTTGGATCTATAAAAGAGGTTTGAGAGGCTGTGGTTGCAGCGAGTAGACATTAGTGATAGAGAGCTAGGCGAGAGTGGTCTGGAACGGCCATGGGAGTGGCCGTGAGTGTGGAGACAGAGGTTAAGATAAGGTGTAGCAGTTGAGAGCATCACAAGAAGCATCCAGAGGTGTTGAGGACTCTGGCATGGAAGGCCTGTGAGAGGATCTTCTTGAAGGATTTTGTACGAGCTTTTGTGAGGATTGTACTTCTTGTTGAGAGAAAAATTATGTATGAGAGTTGAGAGAGTGTAATCTCTGCTTGTATATGTTTTCTTCTTTTATAGTGAAGCTTGCATGCCCTGTGGAGATAAGCTTTGGACTAATCCACATATTTGATTGTGTCCTTTATTTTATCTCTTCTTTCTTTTTGTTGCAATGTCGACATCATCACCGGCATTGAGATCCTGGACAAAGGGATCCATATTTCACGCTCATGAGGGATCTTTTTTCCAACAAGTAGTATCAGAACAAGTGATATCACAACACTCCAATCTCCATGAGTTCTCCTCTCACGCTTACAAACCCGCACACCCCCAGGTCCCCAAAAACCCGTGCATTCCAAATTCTTCTATTTTCAGTGCTAAAAACCTGACTATTTTCAGCATCCCCAAAACCTCCCTTCTGCATCCAACTCTCTTTTGTGTCCAACTCCCTTCCACGTCCAACTCCCTCTCATGCTTTTTTAATCCTCTATGCTTCCACATGCTGTGCACATCTTTTGCATGTTCGCATCGTTCATCAAGCATAGTCTTCATGGCTTGGATGTGCACGTGATAGGCTTGTGTTTGAACTTGGACTTCATTTTGGGCTTGTTGACCATGGCAATGTTGAGAACCTTGCTGGTTGTTTTGTGAATAAGTCCCCATGAGTGACAACACTTTTTCTTGCACTCAAAATTTTGAAAAAAAGAATAGGAAGCATCAAATCCAAAATAATAGGAATCAAATATCAAAGGTTTTAATACTTCTTATATCATATTTATTGCACTGATCAATTGACTTGTGACCTGACCCGATCTGATCCGCATTGATCTGATTTGATTTATTTTAAAGAACCCATGGATCTGGATCAGATTCTAAAATTGGATCTGTTCCATTTTTTGAGTCGGGTTTGGATTTATTGAATTTTGATCCGATCCAATCCGAACCTAATACAAAACCCTAACACTCATCTGAACGACTGAATCTGAACCATCTTGAGTCTCTCTCTCAACCTCTTAGATGCTCTCTTAGAATAAAATAATGCTCTCTTTCCATCCCTAATCGCTCTTCTCTCTATCTTCTAGGCTTTTTTCCATTTCCGATTAATCTTCCTTTTCAAAAGGCAAATTTTTGTACCAATGTTGTTTATTGCTGTTTTATTAAAATCATGGTATTAAAAAGCCAGAATTCTTAACATATGGATAACAAAATAATAAGATAAAGGCAATTTGGGGTATTACTTAGCTCTAGATTTTATTGCATCTTATCTTGTAGATTTTTTTTTCTAATCTGTTTTATGGATTTTGTTGATCTTAATTCAAATATTTTTATCTTGTGATTTCAAACCTATGTTCTTTTTATTTTATTTATTATAACTCATTTTTTGTTAAGAACTTAAAATTCAATCATTTTTGTCAATATTTGCCAATTTTTGTTGACATTCTTGAATTTTTTCACATATGTAAACAAAATTGGACTTGGTCTCTCATAGTTATAAGTATATCTTAAACATTCATGGTCAATTCTTTGGTCATAGGATCTGATGAATGTTTCTGAAGCTAGAATTTTTGGGATGATATTTCACAAGTTATAAGAAGGCAATCTTTATTGTGCTGCCTGAAAGTTTAAGACTTATAGCCTCTTGAAAAGAAGTTTGAGACATATAGCCTCTTGAAAAGTAATGTGGATGGATGAATGAACCGAATGCCATTATTTACATAATTCTTTTGTTATTCTTTCTTATAATTTTTGATGTTTGATTGCAACTTGTACACGCATTCTTTTCCTCAAAACTAGCATCATTTGCAATGGAATACAACAAGATTTTCAACCACTTGTTTCCTATAAGTGAAGGAAAGAAATGATTCATTAACAAAGGAAGTTGGTTAAGTCTAGTAGTAGTGTAAATAAGGTTGCTTATAGATCTTTCACTTATTGATTTTATTATTTATAATCCAGATCCGAATAGATTCGGATTCGGATCTGAACCAAATCAGTATTTCATAGATTAGAACTGGATTATACATAGACCTGATCTGACTTGAATGACTTGTTGGGTCAAAAAATTTGATCATGGATCTGATCCGACCTGACCCGATTTGCTATCGGACTGGATTTAGATCCAATATTCAGATCTGATAAAAAAATTGGATAAGTCGAGGTCACTGATGACCCAGTCCGACCCGCTCCATTTGCACCCTTAACTAGGATGAGCTGCTAAAGCAACTGACTCTGAAAAGTTGGAACGATCTATTTTCTGATGAGGACCCTTCGATGCTTAGGTTAGTTGGAAAGTGGAGAATAGAGACACAGAGAGAGTGGAGCACCTTGAGGCCTCTCGAGAGCTTACATGGGGTCCTCTTTTTTTTTTTCTATTTATAGAAGGGGAGGAAGAGTCGTGTATGTTGGGGAGACTTACCACTCTTAGATATTATGCATGATCATGTTGCCAGAGACTGTTTCTGCATCCACAACTTGGAGCCAATCATTAATTTTCATTCATGATAGAATTTAATCTCGATGGTTGTGTTAGTCCTAGAATTGATTTTGATGATGTCAAAGATATTTGAATATAAATCATGTTTACTGATGATATTTTTGAGAAAGTCTAATCTAGAAGGACGTCTCAATAAGCTTACAATGTATACATTAAGTTTAAGAAAGCAAGTCTAGCATAGATAAAGTTGATCAAGAAAAGATATCTATATCCTTGTTGGCATGCTCAGCCCGCCACTGAGTCGATCAAGCAAGGAGCTTCGCCGATCAAGTTTTCATCTTAGTCGATCAAGATAGGATCTTAATCGACTCAAGCTTTTGGATAGCCGATTAATTTGCAGGCTCATAATGAAGTTAGAAAGGTGAAGATTTGAGATATTTTCCTGAGTCGACTGAATGATCAACTTAGACATTTAAGATTGGAGCTTAGTTGACTCACGAAGAAAGATAGCTGACTCAGACTCAGAGATAGAAGAACATAGAAAGTATTATAAATTAGCAAGTCTTCTGAGTTGAACTAGAAAATCAGTTAGCCGACCAAATCATTAAGTTAGTCAACTAAGAAGAGATTTGAGTCGACCCAGTCTCAAGTAGATAGAACACATGAAAGTTGGAATTTTGCATCTATTATTGAGTCGTCTAAGAGATTTCATTTAGTCGATTCAAAATTGAAGGTTAGCCAACAAAGAGTCTGGATGCGTCGACTCATAGTTTTCTAACAAGATAATGGCTAACTCTCTAAAATTTTCAAAACATGCTCAAATTATTTTCAATGGCTATTTTAAAGCTTCGAATGGTTAGAGCATTAATTGCAGACATTTTTTGAGACCATAAATGAGAAGTTTTCCATTGGAAACTTAAGAGAAGAAGTCAAGAGAGCTTATCTTGTAATATTCCTCAAGAAAGAGAGTGGAACTTAAGAGAGAAAGTGAAAGAAATTTAAGAGAGTATTCAATTTAATCCTTCCTATACTTATTCAACTTGAAAGAGAGGAAGAGTACATTGATTTGAGCTAACTACTCTTGAGCAAAAGTATTGAAAGCTTCCTCTATTGGAAAGGATCCTGTATGAGTGCGGAATATGGATCTCCCACTCAAGATCGCTAACTCGAGTGACAGTGTCGATATCGTAATAAGAAGGAAGAAGAGATAAAACAAAAGGCACAATCAAATATGTGGATCAACCCAAAGCTTATCTCCATGGGGTATGCAAGCTCGATGTATCTTAAATTATATCACAAGTGCACCATGTGCAATATAGCATATTCGGCGAGTATGGATCGATCTTACGAGAAATTGAATTTTTAATATGTACTCAAATTCTTGTTCAAATGAGCTTTACAATGAGAAGGATAGATTATGTTGGATTACTTACTACTAAAATAGTAAAATACTTAAATACAAAAATAAATAATCTAAAAGATCTAGAGTTTTCGAATCCATTAGATCAATAAATTAGATAACCTTTGTATTGTTTCTTTTATAATGTCTCTTGATTAAGGTATAAAACATGAACAAGTATGGATCATAAAGAGATTTAACTCAACTATGATCCATCAAGCATTTTACTTTTACTCTAATTAAGTGACTCTCCTTTCAATTTCTTCTCTTGTGTTACCCAAGTATGGGCTATGAAGGGGTTCAAACCTAACTATAATTCATCAAAATTTTCTACAAGGAAGAGGAGGAAAGGATTTGAAAAACTTGTATCTTTTACCTGTTACTCTTCTTACACTGAATCAAGCATGGACTATGAAGGGATTCCAACTCAACTATAATCCATCAAGTCTCTTGGCAAGAGGAATGAAGGAAGAAGAACTCTAAAAATTAAAAGCATAAAAAAATCCAGAGAATAGGGCTTCTAATTATGATCTAACCTCATCGCAAACCCTAAGAGGATTGCTTAGCTAGACATAATTTAATTTGAAGCTCTAAAGTTAATTGAAAAATATAAAATAATAATTATTTTGATCGTAGAAATTTAACATGCAAGAATTTAAAGGATTACATAAATTAAATAAAAGAAAATAAATGCAAAAAAGTTAAACTATCCTAGTGCTGAAATTAAAGAAATGCATAAATTAAATTGAAGGGAAAGAAACTAGTTCGATACTGGATTAAAAATTTTGATACAAAATTTTTAACTCCTAAACCATTAATAGGGTCTGAAGTTAAAAAAAAACTAAAACAAAAGAGATACGGTGTGAAAAGTGATATCTTCAATAGAGAGGCATAGGGCTTTATTTATATGTATAGATAAGGAGGAAGTTTTTATTTTTTTTTAGATATGGGACTAAAGGAAAAACTTTTATTATATTTTTTTTTGTTATGTTGCACGTCCCCGCCGCATATCCGTGTCCGCTCCCTTTCCGTTTTCAAACTGAGCCCACCTGAAGCCGCGCTTGCTGTTTTCTCCAAAATCGCACGCCCGCGTATGCACCACCAGGACCGCGCCAAATCCCACAGGCCACACTCAGGCCCGTTTGCATGTCAACCATGAGGACCACTCCCGCGTTGTTGTGCACCTGTTCGCCCGAATGCACTCGCATGAACCGCAAATGCTCTCGCTTAAATTGGCTGTCAATCCCGCATCCGCTTGCTTAGCCTTTTATTTTTTTCCTCATGGTCCACCGTGAACCACCTCAGCTCCCATGAGCCGTGTGAAGACCTCTATCAACCTCACGCCCCACCTTTTTCTGCTGGGTCCCATAAAGTCGAGCGCATGAATGGATTTTGGGCCGCAAGGCTTGCTTCCTCCATGGATCTCCTTCACATGCCGCGTGTTAGCTCCGTGGCTTGCTTCTGCCTTGGGTTTTAAGCTTGGTCTCCATGTCCAATCTTTCATGCCACATATATGATAGATTTGGACTCAGGTTTAGGCTCTTTCTGTATGTACGGGACTTCGTACGTGATTAAATCTTTATTATTGATAATTTATGAAAAAAAACATAACAAGTATCAAATTCAAAATAATAAAAAATAAATATAAAAATTTTTAATATTTTTTATGACATATTTGTGCATTTATCACAGCCTCCGACTTGAATTTTACTCATCCTCGAGTAAAGAAAAAATTAATAATATGAACTGACTTGTTTAGATATAAAAATTTCTTAGATAATTTTAAGATGAAATGATACCTGATTAGAGAATTAATGAGATACGTCATCGGATTATTAATTCAATCCTAAGTAGTGGTTTAGTAGATAATATATAATTTTAGAATTTTTTCTTGACCAACTCTTCACTTTATTCTTTAAATCCTCTAGCTTAATATGGGCTGAAGTTTTTTTTTTTTTTTTAAATAGCCAGTGCAATGTTTTAACTCTTTAAGCTTTCTGTCTATATCTTGTAGCAAGTCTTGGGCCAATGACTCTTAAACCAGTTAGCTTTAGGCATTAGGTGCAGAACACCCCTCAGACTTACTGACTCGAGTCAAATAGGCTATAACTTAAGACTGATTGTATGGCAGAGTTTCTTCACATCCCTACTTTTTGACCTAAGACTCACCGCTTGCTTAGATGGAAAGGTCTGGTTACTTGATGAGACAATGTTAAAAATCTATTTTTATTTAGTTAAATATTTTATATATATTGATATTTTCTACTCAAACCCATACAAACTAGATTCTTTATTAATATAGGCTGGAAGAAGGTTTCAAAATCCCTCAAAAATTTATTCTGTTCGAGACTTAACTATTTATTAGGTTTTCTTAATAATTGGATCCTTGGTATTTCAGAAATTCTGTAGACCATTAATCAATCATTGATTAAATTGCTTGATTAATATCAATCAAGATGAAATCAGGTACATAAGACTAATTATTATCGGACTCGAGGACTTAATTAATTTATTTTTCCTCCCCTTAATTTAATTAACTTTGTGCTTAATGGAGAAAGAAAAATAAAGGAAATAATAGATAAAAAGGAGTAGAAAAGAATACACCTGACTCGCTGTGTTCTTGATTCAGCAGGGATCTTTAGATGTCCTTAAGAGTGTATATTTGGCTCTCTCCCCAACTTATTCAACATAGTCCTCACCTAAATAAATTGAAAAGAAAAATTAAAATACAAGCATCTGGGTTACCTCCCAATAAGTGCTAAGCTTAACGTTTTCAGCCAGACGTCTCAAAATGCTTATCCTTCTTCTTTCCGAACCTTAATATGGTCTGTAATTTCCTACGTGATTTGAAATCTTCATCATAGTATTTCCTACATTGGACCATTGTGTGACTCATCCCCTTGGCAACTAACAATTCTTTCTCTATAATTAGATCTAGGTTTGACTTAAGTATTGGTTGAGGTTCTAAGGGACCTAGATCTATATACTTGAGGTGCTGAGGGAGTGTTTCTGGATCCCTTATTATTGCCTCTTCTTTTTTAGGCAAAGGTTTAACCAGTATCATGAGAAGTTCAACTAGTAATTCTGATCTTGGTTAAGTATAATGGTCACTAGGTGTGGATACCTCATTATTATTATCAGCCTCGAGTATTTCCTCCAGTTGCTTAGACCTGAATGTTCTCAACTGATCGAACTAATCTTTAAGTTCTAGACCATTCTGGGTTCTAGAGTCAATCTCGAGTTGGCTTGGTAATCTGCTCTCTTCTTGTTCACCAACGACTGTATCTACTTGGTCCAATTGTATTAATAACTGGTTAGCAGTTTGCATGAAATTACTGAGAGTATTTGTCATGTCTAAGGTTGATTGTACCCAGACTTCTAAACTCCTCTGTAATGTGTTGACTCCTTCCTCATGATCTAAATCTAGTTGATTATTCATTGCTTGGTTGGGCCATAGGTAGGGTTGATAAAAAATGTGGGCTCCTAATATTGCATCTTGTGACCATGCAAAATTGAGATGATTTCCCACCCTGGGTTATAGGTTGTTGCATAAGGTTCATTCATATATCTTTCATTGAATGCGCTTTTCTGTATGAACCCATTTTGGGTTGGATTCATCAAGGACACTCCACAACATGATCTGATGCATCGTATCCAGTGCATATGGGTGCTAGCATTTGGTTAAATTGGATATGTCTTTCGAATTCTAAGGCTTCAATTTTGCTGGTCAAAGTTACAATTTTAGTGTCTTCAAACTTCCTTGTATAAATGTATGCATCTTCAATTTCAGTGAATGTAAAATATTTGTTAATCGTTTGAGGATCAATTATAAAATTGTTAGCTAATGATCTAATTCTGATGGTTAAACAAAGCTAATCACTAACACAGGTCCTGCAGGATTTTAGGTTGTCTAATGGAATCCATTTGTTCCTTAGTGACCTTATAGGCTTATAGGCTTTAGATTGTGTCTGATAATCCTCATTTTGTCCTAGTAGAATTATTTTTTAAATTTAATTTTTTAGTTTTTAATTTTTTTTATATATGTGAGAGAAAGAGAGAAGAAGAAGAGTTCTAGAGATGAGAGTGCTAAGGAGTCTTAGACCTAGAGATGATAGATGGGAGTGTTTTAGTTAGATTTAACTTTTTAAAAGCAAACAAGTTATCAAATAAATTAAAATTCTACTTAGGGTTACCCTAATTCTAGACAGCTAACTACCAAGGTTGCCTTCGAGCCCTCCAAATTCGAAATCGGCTAACCGAATCGGTCAAATAAGTATAAGATCGATGGGAGGCTCTCCGTGCTCTCGCAACGGATCTAATTAGAGAACTATTTTTTTTTTAAAATATAGTTTCTGAACCACTTTTTTAGACACCGACAAGCTAAATAACTTGAACCCAGTCCAACTCTTGGGTTCCCTTATCCTAAAAAGCTCGGGTGTCCCTAAGGTTGACGTCTAATGGATTTTAAGGCTTAGGGTTAATATAGATGAGGGTGGTGGTTTGTGAGCCAAGGAAAGGTGATAAATTCCCCATCTTATCTTGTTTAATTGGGTTAAATGACCTTAAGATATTTTATGAATATACAATGCAAACAAAGTAGGATGTCCAAGCACAGGTGAAAAGTATTTTTAAATTTTAATTTGTTTCTCTATATTAGTTAAGTATTATGATGTGTCAGTGTCCTTCTTTTTTTAAAAAAATTATATTTAAAAAAATAAAAAAAAAGAAGTTTGAATTAGATTAAAATACTAAAAGCTTATTGTAAAGCAAGATAATAAAGACAGAAAAGAAACAATAAAACTAAAAAAATATGGAGAGCAAAAATTTAGACACAAATTAGAACACACCAAACTCTCCGACAATTGTGTCAAAAATTTGATGTATCTTAAATTATATCGCAAGCATATAGTGTGCAATGTAGTACATTTGGTGAGTAGGATCGATCTCACGAGGAATTGGATTTTTAAAGTATATTCAAATTTTTGCTCAGACGAGCTTTACAACGAGAAGGATAGATTATGTTGGATTACTAACTATCAAAATAGTAAAATATATAAATACAGAAATAAATAATCTAAAAGATTTAGAACTTTTGAATCCACTAAATCAATGAATTAGATAGCCTTTCTATGGTTTCTTTTATGATGTTTTTTAATTAAAGTATAAAACATGAACAAGCATAGATAATGAAGAGATTTAATTCATCTATGATCCATCAAGTATTTCACTTTTATCTTAATTAAGTGACTCTCCTTTTAACTTCTTCTCTTGTGTTACCTAAGTATGGGCTATGAAGGGATTCAAACCCAACTATAATCCATCAAAGTTTTCCACAAGAAATAGGAGGAAAGGATTTGAAAAACTTATGAGTCTTTTATCTGTTATCCTTCTTGCACCAAATCAAGTATGTTTTATAAAAGGATTTCAATCTAACTATAGTCCATCAGGGCTCTTGGTAAGGGAGATAAAGGAAGAAAAACTCTAAAAATTAAAAGTATAAAAAAATCCAGAGAATAGGGCTTCTAATCATAATCTAACTTCATCGTAAATCTTAGGGATATTGCTTAGCTAGACATAATTTAATTTGAAGCTCTAAAGTTAATTGAAAAATATAAAATAATAATTATTTTAATTATAGAAATTTAACGTTCAAGAATTTAAAAGATTGCGGGAATTAAATAAAAAAAATAAATACAAAAAAATTAAACTATCCTAGTGCTGAAATTAAAGAAATACATAAATTAAATTGAAAAGAAAGAAACTAGTTTATTGCTGGAATAAAAATTTTGATATAAAATTCTTAACTCCTAAGTTATTAACAGGATTTGGAGTCAAAAATTAAAATTAAAATAAAAAAAAATTAAAATTAAAATAAAAAAAAGAGAAAAATTTTAACTAAGATCTTTTCTTACAGTCGGATAGAAGAAAGTGGGAACAAGGCTAAAGAATTAAAAAAATAGGTATTCCGACCTGTCATGTGGGCCCTTACATGTGGAGAGAAATATCTTCAATAGAGTGGTATAGGGCTTTATTTATAGGTATAGATAGGAAGGAAGTTTTTATTTTTTTTTAGATGTGGGACTAAAGAAAGAATTTTTATTATATATATATATTTTCATTTTACTGCATGTCCCCGCAGCATATCCGCGTCCGCTCCCTTTCCGTTTTCAAATCGAGCCCGCCTAAAGCCGCGCTTGCTGTTTTCTCCTAAACAGCGCGCCCGCGTGTGCACCACCAGGACCGCGCCAAATCCCACAGGCCACGCTCAGGCCCGTTTGCGTGTCAACCATGAGGACTGCTCCCGCGTTGTTGTGCACCTGTTCGCCCGAATGCACTCGCATGAACCGCAAACGCTCTAGCTTGAATTGGCTTTCAGTCCCACGTCCGCTTGCTTAGCCTTTTATTTTTTTCCTCATGGTCACTTCAGCTCCCATGAGCCGCGTGAAGACCTCTATCAACCGTGCGCCCCACCTTTTCTGTTGGGTCCCATGAAGTCGAGCGTGTGAATGGATTTTGGGCCGTAAGGCTTGCTTTCTCCGTGGATCCCCTTCACATGCCACGTGTTACCTCCGTGGCTTGCTTCTGCCTTGGTTTTTAAGCTTGGTCTCAATATCCAATCTTTCGTGCCATATATATAAAATAGATTTGGACTCGGGTTCAGGCTGTGTGTGCACGTATTGGTATGTGATTAAATCTTTGTTATTGATAATTTCTGAAAAACAACATAATAATTGTCAAATTCAAAATAATGGAGATTAAATATCAAGAATTTTAATACTTCTTATGACATATTTGTGTATTTATCATATCCTCCAACTTGAATTTTACTCATCCTCGAATAAAAGAAGAATTAGTAATATGAACTGACTTATTTAGATGTGAAAGTTTCTTCAGACAATTTTAAGATAAACTGATACCTAACTAGAGAATTAATGAGATACATCATAAGATTATTAATTCAATCCCAAGTAGTGGTTTAGTAGAGAATATACAATTTTAGAGCTTTTTCTTGACCAACTCCCCTATTTATTCTTTAAATCCTCTAGTTTAATATGGGCCAAAGTTTTTTTTTTAATAGCCAGTGCAATATCTTAACTCATTAAGCTTTCTGTCTATCCCTTGTAGCGAGCCTTGGATAAATAACTTCTAAACTAGTTGGCTTTAAGGTATTAGGTGTAGAACATTCCTCAAGTTTACTGACTCAAGTCAAATAGGCTACAAGTCAAGACTGATCGTATGATAGATTTTTTTCACATCACCATTTTTTGATGCGAGACTCACCACTTTCTTAGACGAAAAGGCCCGATTACTCGGTGAGACAATGTGAAAAATCTATTTTTATTTAGTTAAGTATTTTGCATATATTGATATTTTCTACCAATACGCATACAAAGTAGATTCTTTATTGATATAGGTTGGAAGAAGATTTTAGAATCTCTCAGAAATTTATTCTATTCTAGGCTTAACTATTTATTGAGTTTCCTTAATAATTAGATCCTTGATATTTTAGAAATTCTCTAGATTGTTAATCAATCATTGATTAAGATTAACTTCAATCAAGATGAAATATGGTATATAAGACTAATTGTTACTAGACTCGAGGAGACTTAAATAATTTATTTTTCCTCCCCCTAACTTAATCAATTTTGTCCTTAATGAAGAAAAAAAATAAAGAATATAATAGATAAAAAGGAATAGGAAAGAATACACCTGACTCGTTGTGTTCTTGGTTCAGTAGGGATCTTCAGATGTCCTTAAGTGTGTATATTTGGCTCTCCCTCCAACTTATTCAACATAGTCCTCACCTAAATATACTGAAAAGAAAAATTAAAATACATGAATTTGGGTTGCCTCTCAGTAAGTACTAAGTTTAACGTCTTTAGCCAGATATCTCAAAATGCTTATCCTCCTCCTTTCTGAATTTTAATGTGGGTCTATAATTCCTTACATGATTTGGGATCTTCATAATATTTCCTACATGGGACCATTGTGTGACTTATCCCCTTGACAACTAACAATTTTTCCTTTATAATTAGATCTAGGTTTGATTTAAGTATTGGTTGGGGTTCTAAGGGACCTAGATCTATATACTTAAGATGCTGAGGGAGTATTTTTGGATCCCATATTATTGCCTTTTCCTTTTTAGACAAAGGTTCAACCAATGTTATGAGGGGTTCAACTAGTAATTCTGGTTTTGATTGAGTATAATGGTCACTAGATGTGGATACCTCATTATTATTATCAGCCTCGGATATCTCATCTAATTGCTTAGACCTGAATGTTCTCAACTGATCGAACTGGTCTTTAAGTTCTAGAACATTCTGGGCTCTAGGGTCAATCTTGAATTAGCTTAGTAATCTGTCCTCTTCTTGTTCACTAACCACTGTATCTACTTGGCCCAATTATATTAATAACTGGTTAGCGGTTTTACATGAAATTACTGAGAGTATTTCTTATATCTGAGGTTGATTGTGCTAAGACTTTTAAACTCCTTTCTAATATATTGACTCCTTCCTCAAGATCTAAACCTGGTTGATTGTTCATTGCTTGGTTGGGCCTTAGGTAGGGCTGATAAAAAATATGGGCTCCTAATGTTGCATCTTGTGACCACACCAAATTGGGATGATTTTTCCATCCTAGGTTATAGGTTGGTGCATGAGGTTCATTTATATATTTTTCATTGAATGCACTTTCCTATGTGAACCCATTTTGGGTTGGACTCATTAAGTAAGGACACTCCTCCATAACATGATCTGGCACATCGCATCTAGTGCACATGGGTGCTAGTACTTGGTTAAATTGGATATGTTTTTCGAATTCTAAGACTTCAATTCTGCTGGTCAATGTTGCAATTTTAGTGTCTTCAAACTTCCTTGTATAAATGTATGCATATTCAATTTCAGTGAATGTAAGATGTATGTTAATCATTTGAGGGCCAATTATAAAGTTGTTAGCTGAGGATCTAATTTTAGATGATTAAACAGAGCTAATCGATAACACAGGTCCTGCTGAGTTTTAGGTTGTCTAATGAAATCTATTTCTTCTTCAGTGATCTTATAGACTTGTAGGCTTTAGATTGTGTTTGGCAATTATTGTTTTATCCTAGTAGATTTTTTTTTTAAATTTAATTTAAATTTTTTTATTTTTTTTATATATGTGAGAGAAAGAGAGAAGAAGAAGAGTTCTAGAGATGAGAGTGCTAAAGAGTCCTATACATATAGATGATAGATGAAAGTCTTTTGGTTAGATTTAACTTTTTAAAAGCAAGCAAGTTATCAAACAAATTAAAACTCTACTTAAGGTTATCCTAATTCTAGACAGCTCCTAACTACCAACATTGCCTTCGAGCCCTTCAAATTTGAAATCGGCTAATCGAATCGGCTAGATGCTATAAGATCGATGGGAGGCTCACCGTACTCTCGTAACGGACCTAATTAGAGAATTATCTTTTTTCGAAACGGAGCTCCTGAATCACTTTTCTAGACATCGATAGGCTAACTAACTTGAACCCAGTCCAACTCTTGGGTTTTTCTGTCCTAATAAGCTCGGGTGTCCCTAAGGTTTACATCTAATTGATTTTAATTTAAGGATTAGGATTAATGTAGATGAGGGTGGTGGCTTATGGGCCAAGGAAGGGTGATGAATTTTCCACCTTATCTTATTTAATTGGGTTAAATACTGTTAAGATATTTTATGAATATGCAATGCAAACAAAGTAGGATGTCCAAGCATAAGTAGAAAGTATTTTTAAATTTTAATTAGTTTCTCTATATTAGTTAAGTATTATAATGTGTTAGTGTCTTTTTTTTAATTTGTATTTAGAAAAATAGAAAAAAAGTTGAATTAGATTCAAATACTAAAAACTTATTGTAAAGCAAGATAATAAAGACAGAAGAGAAATAATAAAATTGAAAAGCATGAAGAGCAAAATTTAGATACAAATTAAAACACATCAAACTCTCCGACAATGGCATCAAAAACTTGATGTGTCTTAAATTATACCACAAATGCTCAGTGTGCAATATAGTATATTCGACGAGCACGGATCGATCCCCCAAGGAATTGGATTTTTAAAGTATATTCAGATTCTTGCTCAGGTGAGCTTTACAACCAGAAGGATGGATTATATTGGATTACTAACCATCAAAATAGTAAAATACATAAATGCAAAAATAAATAATCTAAAAAATTTAGGATTTTTGAATCCACTGGACCAATGAATTAGATAGTGTTTCTATGGTTTCTTTTATGATGTCTCTTGATTAAGATATAAAATATAAACAAGTATGGATCATGAAGAGATTTAACTCAACTATAATCTATCAAGCATTTTACTTTCATCCTGATTAAGTGACTCTCCTTTCAACTTCTTCTCTTGTATGACCCAAGTATGGGCTATGAAGGGGCTCAAATCCAACTATAATCTATCAAAATTTTTCACAAGGAAAAGGAGGAAAGAATTTGAAAAATTTAGGAGTCTTTTAACTGTTACCCTTCTTGCATCGAATAAAGCATGGACTATGAAGGGATTCTAATGCAACTACAGTCCATCAAGTCTCTTGGCAAGAGGGATGAAGGAAGAAGAACTCTAAAAATTAAAAGCACAAAGAAATCCAGAGAATAAGACTTCTAATCGTGATCTAACTTTATCGCAAATCCTAAGAGGATTGCTTAGCTAGACATAATTTAATTTGAAGCTCTAAAATAATTAAAAAATATAAAATAATAATTATTTTAATTGTAAAAATTTAACATGCAAGAATTTAAAGGATTGTAGAAATTAAATAAAAATAAATAAATACAAAAAAGTAAACTATTCTAGTGCTGAAATAAAAGAAATACATAAATTAAATTGAAGAGAAAAAATCTAGTTTATTGCTGGAATAAAAATTATGATACAAAACTCTTAACTCCTAAGCCATTAATAGGGCATCGAGTTAAAAATAAAAATTAAAATAAAAGGAAGAGAAAAACTTAAACTAGGATCTCTTCTGTATATTGGAAGGGTGAAAGAAAGTGAGAACAAGATTAAAAAATTAAAAAGATGGGTATTTCTGCCTATCACGCTGGCCCGTACAAGAGGTATGGTGTGGAGAGATGTCTGAGGTGTAAGGCTTTATTTATAGGTACAGGTAGGGATGAAATTTTTATTTTTTTTAGATGTGGGACTAAAGGAAGAACTTTTATTATATTTTTTTGGTGATGTTCACGTCCCCGCACGTATCTGCATCCGCTCCCTTTCCATTTTCAAACCGAGCCCGCCTGAAGCCGCGCTTGCTGTTTTCTCCAAATCCGCGCGCCCGCGTATGCACCACTAGGACCGCACCAAATCCCACAGGCCACGCTCAGGTCCGTTTGCATGTCAACCATGAGGACCGCTTTCGTGTTGCTGCGCACCTGTTCACCCGAATGCACTCGCATGAACCGCAAACGCTCTCGCTCGATCTGGCTTTCAATCCCATGTCCGCTTGCCTAGCCTTTTATTTTCTTCCTCATGGTCCACCGTGAACCACCTCAGCTCCCATGAGCCGTGTGAAGATCTCTGTCAACCGCGCGCCCCACCTTTTTCCCCTGGGTCCCATGAATTCGAGTGCATGATTGGATTTTGGGCTGCAAGGCTTGCTTTCTCCATGGATCCCCTTCATATGCCGCGTGTTAGCTCTGTGGCTTGCTTCTGCCTTGGGTTTTAAGCTTGGTCTCCATATCCAATCTTTGATGCCACACATATGATAGATTTGGATTCGGGTTTAGGCTCTATGCACGTATTGGACTTGGTATATGATTAAATCTTTCATTACTGTTAATTTCTGAAAAAAATATAACAAGTATCAAATTCAAAATGATAAAGATAAATATAAAAAATTTTAATATTTTTTATGACATATTTGTGTATTTATCAGAGCTTCACTATGAAAGAAAATAAATACAAGAAGAGATCACACCTCTCATAAGCCTCTCACTCTCAACAAGAAGTACTATTCTTACAAAAGCTCTCAAAAAAATCCCAAAAGACTCTATCTGTCACTCTCTCTGCTCCACAGGACGCTTTTAGCTGCTATATGTCACCCACAAGCCATCAGGCTTCTCTTAAAGACCCAAAGTCGAGTCCTAAATATGTAATAGACTTCTAACATGACTCCAAAACCCCTGTAGCTGCTCGATCGCATTCGCTTGAACCTGTAGCCATCCGATCGCACAAAACCATCATTGGATCATGCCCTCAGCTGTCAGATCAAGTGATCGTGCATGTGAACCACGTGTAGACCGTCCACTGATCTCCAGCATGGTGTACCGAACCTCTCCGCATGCATCGCATGTCGCACACTCATCCATGCATGCATGAGCCATGTGAAAACAGCCTTGGACCATGGCGGTCCATGCCTCGCGCGTGTACTGCATTTCTCCCATGGGCGCACAGTGGACCGCGCTGGGTCACTGGACCGCATGGGGTCACTGGGCCGCGCATGCTAGGGCCATATGCCATGGGCAGGCCTATGTGCTGTGGGCCGCATGTGCTGCAGGCCACACCTGGGCCGCACGCACTACAGGCCCCATGCTGTAGTGGGCCTAGGTGCTGCAGGCTTGCGTGCTTGCAGGCCATCACACCTACATGCCACTTCTCTAGGTCTGCTGGGCTTCTGCTCTTTGACTTTTCTACTGTGGATTTTTCTATTGTGAGTCAAATTCGAGATGCCAAAACTCAACAATCTTCACTTCGACTCGACATTCGACCTCCATATAACTTTGAGAGTTTCTGCATGATCTCGTCCCCATATCTTGGGGCAAACACCTGTCTGCTCATGGATAGATAAATATGGGAGTCGAGCCAAGCCACTCGATTCGACCTCCATCATATGCTGTGATATATTTGACCTAAGACCTGCTCAGGGTAGCCTCCTACGACAATAGGAATTTCATCTTGTGATATTGCTTGTCATTCTCCTGAGTCTCCCATCTCATGCCTAATCATCTTGTACCTAGAACTCCACCTCGCTCTGAGCTCTTACTGGCTCCTGAAGCTCCATCTTGTGTTGAGCTCTCTGTCAAGAGGTAATGTCCTCCATACCTCTTCTCCTTCATCACAATCCTACTACCACATAAAACCTTCAGGATTCCATCCTCAACTCTCCACCTATAGCTTCTTGAATCTAGTTTGCTTAGTAAAATTAAATTTTTTCTAAAATTGGATATGTATCAGACCTTGTTCAATTTTTTCACTGCTCCATCATGACTCTGTAAGTTGACAGTCTCAATATCCTTGATCACACAGCTCGATCCATTCGATAGATGAACAGTGCTCTCACTACTCTCTGAAAAGTCAAATAGCTCCACTCTGCAATAAACATGATGCGAATATGTAGAATTTAAAATCCACTATGGGGATGAAGTAGATACCTCATCAGATACTAGAAGAACATGATCACTTTTTTCTATATCGCTACCTTGGACTGTTGCCGTTGTAGCCTTCATCCAATCTCTGAGCTATGAGCAATCTCTGACTTAATGCCCCAACTCATCATACCTGTAACACCTGATCTTATTGTAGTCCCTTGACTTGGACTTGGACTGCCCACCTTGCGATCCTTTGCCCCTTCATCTTCTACCACCACCATCTCCAGTCACCGCCATAGTTGAGTTGCCACCTGAACTTGAAGCTCTGTTCTTCTGTCTGAGAATCTCATTCTGAAGAAGTACAGAAATGACCTTATCCATCTTGATGGTACTTTTTCTCATAAAAGAGTAGTCACCAAAGACTCAAAAGAAGAAAAAAGTGTTGAAAGCAAGACCAACTCCCTAATCTTCTCCTTAACTTTTTCACCAACACTGAGGAGATCAGTGAGGATCTTCTGAAAGTTGCTGAGATGCTTCTAGATACTCTACCCCTCACTCATTCGAAGCTGGTAGAATTGCTTTTAGAGGAAGAGAGCATTGGTGAGTGACTTCGTCAGGTACATCTCCTTGAGCTTCATCCACATCACCATCAAAGAAGTCTCGCTAAGCAAATGGATCACCATATCATCCATCAAGTACAAGCAGATCGTACTCACTGTTTGCATCTGAAGTCACCTCCAGTCCTTCTCCATGGTAATCGACTTCTTCTCGCATAAGAGAGCATCAATCAATCATTATTGGATGAGCACATCCTTCACCCTCACTTACCATAGGAAAAAAATATTCTTCCCATCATACCGGTTGATCTCCACCTTGATTGAGCTTATCTTCTCCATCTTCTTCAACCTCGATTAATATCACTGCAATCCAAACAACCACGTACTCTGATACCACTTGTTGGAAAAGATCCCTTATGAGTGCGGAATAGGGATCTCTGCCCAAGATTGCTAACCCGAGTGACGATGTCAATACCGTAATAAGAAAGAAAAAAAGATATAAAATAAAGGACACAATCAAATATATAGATAAGCCCAAGACTTACATCCACGGGGCATGCAAGCTTCACTATAAAAAAAAAATAAATACAAAGGAGATCACACACTCTTAATTCTCATAAACCTCTCTCTTTCAATAAGAAGCACTATCCTTATAAAAGTTCTCATAAAAATCCCAAAAGACTCTCTCTATCACTGTCTCAGTTCCATGGGCTGCTCTCAGCCACTACACGTCACCCAATGGTCGTCAGGCATCTCTTAAAGACCCAAAGTCAAGTCCTAAATGCATAATGGACTCCCAATAGAACTCCAAAACTCCTACGGCCACTCGATCGCATTTGCTTGAACCCGCAGCCATCTGATCACACAAAAACACCATTGGATCATGCCCTCAGCCATTGGATCAAGCAATCATGCATGTGAACCATGCGTAGATCGTGCGCTTATCTTCCACACGATGGATCGGACCTCCCTGCATGCATCGAGTGTCGTGCGCTCGTCTGCATATGCATGAGTTACGTGAAATGGCCTTGGACTATGGCGGTCCATGGCTCACGCATGGATCATGTTTCTCCTGTAGGTGCATGGTGGAGCACATTGGGTCGTTGGGCCACATGCACTGGGGCTGCACGCTGCAGGCGAGCTTGTGTGCTATGGGTTGCAAGCATTGCAGGCCCCATGCTGCAGCAGACCTGTGCGCTTGTAGGTTGCACTTGCAGGCCTGTGCGCCTGTGGGCCACATCTCCAGGCCTGGTCTATTGGGCTTCTCCTCTTGACTTTTCTACTGTGGACTTATTTGCTGTGGGTTGAATTCGATGTGCCAAAACTCAACATCTTCAATCCTCTCAAACATTCAAGAAGGAAGTCCAAGCAATCAACAGCTTATCTACCTCGACTTCTTCAAAGTTTCAAAGTGTTTTACTATTTCTAAACCCAAATTTTCTATATATCTTGATTTATTTTATTATGACAAATTTTTTGGATGAAGAAACTTGGGGTTGGTCCAAGTCTAAAGTTGGATAGTATAAGGTTTCAATTGGTATATTTGTAATAATAAATGGGGATTGATTGTGAGCCTAAGATAAAACAATCAATTATGAGATTGTGGTTGTGATCCCATTAAAACCAACTAGATTTGATTATGAATCCAAAAAAATAATCAGACTGTAATATTGAGAGTTTCTAGTTAGAATTTTCAAGTGCGTTTACTTAAAGAGTAAATGTAGTTGCTGAGTTTTATACTGAATCACCATAAAATTTTGTATATTTGTGATCATATTGTTTTGCTTATTTCTTATTTTCTATTATATTTAGTTATCTATTGAGCACTCTACAAACATTCTTAAAATTAGTTTTGGGCATAAGTTCTAAAATTCATTTTTAAGAAATCCAATTCACCCCTCTCTTGGGTTGCCTCCTCTAAAAAATAAGTGATATCAGAGCAGGTACTCAGCCCAGTTGATCTAACAATCAAGAGTTAAAGATCAATGGTAATTTCAATTGGTACACCTTTGGTTGAGGGCCAATCAATCGATAGAAACCCACTATGTAATGGCACCAATTATACTTATTTGAAAGCATGAATGAAAATCTTCATTCAAGCTTAAGAATATGATATATGGAATGTTATAATAAATAGTCCATGCACATCAACTATTTTAATTGATGGTATACCTTCATCCAAATCTGAAAATGATTGGGATGACATAGATAAAAGATTAGCTCAAGTAAATATAAAAGCTATGAATGTTTTATATTGTGTTTTAGATACAAATAAATTTAACAACATTTCTACCTATTTATCTATTATAGAAATATGGGATCAACTTGAAGTTATCCATGAGGGTATCAATTAAGTCAAATAATCCAAAATAAATATGTTTGTATATAAATATGGAACCTAATGAAAGTATCACTGATATATTCATTAGATTTATTGATATATTAATGGTTTAAAAAGTCTTGCCAAGGACTATATTAACAGCAAACTTGTTTACAAAATTCTCAGATCATTATCAAAGAACTAGAAGGCTAAGGTGACTATAATTCAAGAAGCAAAAAATCTCAACAAGTTAGTCTTGGAAGAACTCATTGGCTCACTCATAACTCATGAGCTGAGTATGAATCAAACTACTGAGGAAGAAGTGTAGAAGAAAAAGACCATCGCTATGAAATCATTGGCCATAGAAGATTTAGAAAGTGATTCCTTAAAGGAATCTGAAAATGATGAGAAAATGATCGTGATTACGAGAAGATTTAGAAGGTTCATGAGAAATAAGAGAAGGAGCAACCATCCATTGAGTGCAAAAGATCTGGACATTTAGAGCCAACTGCTCCTACTCAAAAAGAGCTCAAGAGAAGTTAGGAAGAAGGCTATATGGCCACTTGGAGTTATGATGAAGACTCAAGCTCCGAGGAAGAAGAGGAATTAAAGGAAGAAAAGCCAACATTTACCTTATAGCTCATGAGGATGAGATAACTAAAAATAATTCTAATGATTTTATATTTGAATATGATGATTTCTATGAGCTACTTGATGATTTTAAAAGTATCTCTCTTGAAAACTAGAACTTAGAAAGCTAATTTTTTGTTGATTGAAGAAAAAAAATATTTAGAAAGAAAAGGAGAATCTTTTGAATGACAAAATGCTTTGATTGAAAAGAATAAAACTTTACAAAAAGAAGTTGATAAATTAAAATCTATTATTGATAAATTTACTTTAAGTTCACAAGATTTACAAATGCTTATAGAAAAATAGAAAATAATTTTTGATAAGGTCGGATTATCTTTCAATATGTCTACAAAACAAAAATTTTTAAAAAATATATTTGTGAAACCTATACTTAAAAGAAAAATCATTACTTATTTTAAATGCAATAAAGTAGGACATAAGTTTATTGATTGTAACATGCTTAAATCTAGAAATGTTAGAGTTAAATAAATATAGGTTCTAAAAGGAACCATTCAAGCTAACATTAAAAGATCTAAGCTAGCTTGGGTATCTAAAAAGACTTGATGATCGTTTTGCAGGTATGCTTGGCACCTCGAGTCAATAAGAAAATGATATCTAGATAGTGAAAAAAATTTACGATTGTGCAGTACATACAATTTTTAAAATTTTATACAATAAAAATAATAGATTAAATAATTTAATTCTAATCACATGTATAAGATCTAATCTTAGACTATCATATCAAGATCTTTGATATGAAAATATATACTTTAGATCTGAAAATAAAAATCACATCGATCTCATCAATGTTGAAATTTTAGATCTAACTATTAGATCTACCAAAAGAATCAAAATAAGTTAGAGACCGTTACCAAATAAATTTTGATCTTGATCTTTTCTGGTCCAGTGGTTGGAGAGGATGTTCTTCAGGTTAGTCACAGCCACACGAAGTCATCTGACCTCTATAGAAAAATCCACGTGAAGATTAGTGCAGATCAGGAGCTCAAAGATGCTAGTCTACGAACAACTTTGATAGCTGATCTCTTCCTTCTTCTACAAGCACCTTGGATACTACAAAGTAATAGGAGATCTAGAGGAGGAAGAGAGGAAGAGGATAAGAGGCTCTGAAAATAAAAAATTCACAAGAGAATTGATTATGGGGCATCCAAGAGAGGGGTCCCCATTTTATAGACTAGGAATTGGGACTTTCCAAGAAATGGTGCCATGAATCAATGCCAAAACCTCCTTTTGGCATCCCAAAAAATTCTAAAAAAATCATTAAGATATGGAGAATGAATCTAAAGTCTCACATGCTAAATAATTCTTTAAAAAAATAAGAAAAAAAATAATATAACTCCAATAATATATCATATATGAAAATTTTTTTTCCTAGTCTACATCTTATCTTTAATTTGGATCACATTCGAATTAGGCAAGAGATAATATTATGACTCATCAGCTATAGTCAACCACCCTTATTGGATCCTCTCTCATGATGCCAAAAATTACAGCCCAAATCCAATTAGACGTGGAGAAATTGGCATGGATCTAGATATGGCACAAAAGATAAGGATAGAGTCCTAGTTTGACTTGGACTCTTCATTTCTAATTCAATTTTAATCTAAATCAAATTTGGATTGAAACGACTAATAGAAATGAACTAATCCAATTAGAAATCTAAATATCTCATCAAATTTTTAACCTAATTAGAAATTAGTCGAGTCCAAATCCTGATCAAATCAGGATCAAATTTCTTTTGTAATCGGGTTTGATCTTATCAATCCTAATCTGAGTTGAACTAAATCTAATTCAATTAAACTTGTTCCAAAGATCTTTCTTAATCAAATTGAGTTAATTAGTAATCTAATTACTTTTCGGATAAGGTGATAACGGCGTAGAATATGTTTGGTGCGCTGATGGGATCTCGGCTCCTTGACTTGAGCAATGACTTCAGTATTGTCGCAGTACAACAAGATAGGGCCATCAACGGAGGGTGCCACTCCGAGCTCGTCGATAAACTTTCACAACCATACAGCTTCCTTCGCAGCATCGGATGTCGTGATATACTCCACTTCGCAAACAGAGTCTGCCACAGTATTTTGCTTGAAACTTTTTCAGCAGATTGCTCTACTATTTAAGATAAAAATATGACTCGACACACTCTTACTATCATCATGGTCTAACTGAAAGCTGGAGTCGGTGAATCCCATAAGTTTCAAGTTAGTTTCACCATACATAAGCCATTGGTCCTTAGATTTTTTAAATACTTAAGACTGATCTTTACAACCTTTCAATAATTTTCTCCTGGTTCAAACTGGTATCTACTTACTACCCCTAATGAGTATGCCATATTTGATCTGGTACATATCATGGTGTACATAATAGAACCCACTGCTGAAGTATATAAAATTCTACTCATATGCTCTCTCTCTTGAGGAGTTGTCAAACAATCTCCTTTCAAAAAAAAAATTCCTTGGCCTATCGAAAGATAGCTTTTCTTAGAATTCTCTATGCTGAACCATTTCAGCATGGTATTTATGTACGTGGATTGAAAAAATCCGAGTAGCCTCTTAGATCTATCCCTATAGATCTTCATCCCTAGGATGTAGGCTGCTTCTCCTAGATCCTTCATGGAGAATTATGATGACAGTCAAATTTTTATTCCCTATAATGCAGGGACATCATTCTTGATTAAGAGAATATCATCCACATACAACACAAGAAATACAATTATTGGACCATTTGCCACTTATATATATAGGATTCCTCTCCATTCCTAACGAAGCCATATGTTCTGATCACCTATTAAAATGTATGTTCTAACTCCGAGATGCTTGTTTCAATCCATAAATGGATCTCTAAAGCTTGCACACTTTGGACTCATCTGTAGATATGAACCCTTTAAGTTGTATCATATACATCTCTTCGTTCAGCTCTCCATTTAGGAAAGCTGTCCTCACATCCATTTGCCAGACTTCATAGTCCAAGTATGCTGCTATCGCAAGTATGATCCGAATAGATTTGAGTATTGTTATAGAAGAAAACATATCATCATAGTCAATACCATAATGCTGATGATAACCCTTGGTAACAAAATAGACTTTATAGGTCTCCATCTTCCCGTCTGCACCCCTCTTCCTCTGGAAGACCCGCTTACACCTTATGGGTTTAATCCGTTCAGGTGGGTCAACTAATATCCATACATCGTTGACCTTCATGGACTCCATTTTGGATCTTATGGCTTCAAGCCATTTATTAGAGTCGGACCTCTGCATCGCATCCATGTAGGTGAATGGATCCTCATCGTTCTCATCGAGTTTGATAGGATTTTCATCTCAAACCAAAAAATTTAAGTATCTATCCGACTGATGCGGTACTCTACCAGATCACCTTAAGGATGTTTGTTCATTGGGCTCTAGGTTTGATCTCATCAAATTTGATTCAGATTCAATCATTGGTGTCAGTTCTTCTACCTATCGAACTTCATCAAGCTCAATTTTAGAGGCACTTATTTCTTCACTAAGGAATTTTTTTTTCAAAAAATATGCCTTACTATCGACAAACACCTTTTGTTCAGTAGGCAGATAAAAGTAATATCCTCTCATTTCCTTGGGGTACCCTATGAAATTACACTTATCGGACCTAGGACTAAGCTTGTCAGTTTGTAATCATTTAACATAAGCCGGACACCTCCAGACCCTAAAGTAAGAGAGGTTTGGCCTACGTCCTGACCATATCTCATATAGTATCTTACTAACTGACTTGCTCGAAATATTATTGAGCACAAGATAGGCTGTTTCAAGTGCATATCCTCAAAAAGAGATCGACAGAGTTGCAAACCCTATCATGGATCGAACCATGTCCAACAAGATTTGATTCCTCTTTTCTGAGACACCATTATGTTGTGGTGTTCCTGGAGGGGTCCATTAGGAGAGAATCTCATTCTCTCCTAGATATATTAGAAATTCACTGAAAAGATATTCACCTCCTCGATCAGATCGAAGAATTTTAATATTTTTTTTAATTTATTTTTCTACTTCATTACAGAACTATTTGAACATTTCAAACGATTCGAACTTGTGTTTCATCAAGTAGATGTACCCATACCTAAATAGATCATCTGTGAATACAATGAAATAGCTGTACCCTCTTTTGGCACATGTGCTCATGGATCCACATACATCAGTATGTATCAGACCCAGCACATCACTGACTCGTTCACCTTTTCTAGAAAAAGATAACTTGGTCATCTTTCCAAGCAAACAAGACTCACAGGTGGGTAACGATTCATAATCATCTTTATCAAGAATTCCTTCTTGGGCTAACTTGTTCATCCTATTCTTGTTGATATGACCTAGCTTACAATGTCAAAGGTAGGCATCCATGACATCATCTATTCTAGGATGTTTATTTGAAATATACACATTTGGCCTAGATAGAACATAGATACCATTGTTCAACTGTCCATGTAAAATTATAATACCATTCAAAATGATATCACAAAAATTTTTCTTTATTGATATTTCATAATTAGAATTGGTCAAAAGGCTTATAGAAATAATATTTAAAAAAAAACTAGGACAGTAATGATACTCATTAAGAATAATATACTGAGACTCGAATACAAGCTTGATGATTTCTAAAGCTAGAACTGGAATCGATCTTCCATCTCCAACATTCAGAAATCTCTCGCCTTCTCTAAATCTCTTAGTAACTTGAAGATCCTGCAATGAATTGTAAATATAAATAGAGCTTTTGGTATCCAATACCCAGGTCATTGTCTCTACAAGAGAGAAATTACAAGGTGTTATTACATAAGTACCTTGTCCAGCAACTGATTGCTTCTTCTTTTCTGGCCTGTTCAGATCAAGAAAAGTGATATACTGAGGAAATTTCTCTTCTAGTGATCCTACTTCTTGCAAAAGAAGCACTCTGCTTGACTTTGATCAGCCTTGAACTTGGATTTTGGGACTGATTTTTAGCATCAAGCATCTTCTTATTATTCTTCTTTTTCTCTTTCTTAAAGCGATGATGACTACTCGAAGAAGATCCTCCCATTAGATTCACTGTCTCCTTATGGAGCTGGTGATCTTTTTCAAAAGTCTGTAGCAACCTCAACCGATTGTGATAGTTGACTACAGGCTTTGTCATTCTGAAATGATTGAAGAACGACAAGTAGGACTTGGGTAGAGAGTTCAGGATCGCATCCTTCGCCAGCTGTTCATGCAAAGGGAAGCTGAGTTTGTTTAATTTTTCAATCTGCTCGATCATGTACAATACATGATCGGTAACAGATGCATCCTCCATCATCCGGATATTGAAAACAGCATAACTAGTCTTGTACCGCTCAACGTCGTCAGGAGTACCAAAAAAATCTCTGAACACTTGAAGCATTTTCTCTGACTGAGCTTCTTCAAACTTCTGACTGAACTCGTTGTTCATGGAGGCCTGCATGATGCAACGAACCATGGTGCGATCATTGAGCCACTTCAAATAAGTGTCTCGGATCGCTCCTCGGGCATTAGGAGCATGCTCTTCAGGTGTTGGATCCATTATCACATAAGAGATCTGTTCGTGCTCCAGGACAATCTTTAACTTTCGATACCAATTATCGAAATTCGGTTTGATAAGCTTCTCACTATCCAATAGTGATCGGAATGACAAGTTTGAGGCCATATTTGCACACACAAAAAAAGTACAAAGCTTAATTAGTATATAAATTTATTAATCCTAAAGATTTGAACTTTAGTCTAAAGGTCCTCCCACTATTTTATGCGAATTGGTAGCCTTTACCTTTAATTTGAAGAATTATCTTAATTTTTTAGCGGGTACTAGAATCCACACAGACTACATATAGGCCCGAGGATGGCTCGGTCAACCCATATGCACCTATAGGTAGGTTGTCAATCAATTATTTCTCCAAATAACTTTTAGTATTTAATTTAGCCCTAGATTTCATTTCAGTAGATGATGGGCCTCTACTAAAAGTTTCGGTTAGGTCAAACCATTAATATGAACATACTCAGTGATTCTACCTAATGAATGATTAGGCCTGAGGATGGCTCAATCAACCCAACCATCATCAGATAGTTCAACAGAGTTATCATATGATGAATGATAATTCCATCATTCAAAGAAGACACCAAACAGATGGTGCTTACAATGTCAATCAAAAATAATAGATCCATTATCACTCACCTTAATGAGAGGCTATGATCTAGTTATCACCGTAACCAGCTCATTTTAGAAACTTAATAATTTAGAGGGTTTAATCAATTTAGAGAAGAGAGAAGAGAAGAAAAGATCAATCAGTGGACCATAATCCTCCCACTGACTTCACCAAGTTACTAAATCGGGTTAGGTCATATTGATTGAACTGGCACCTAGATCAGTCGCACTGATCAATCTTAATGGCATGGGCTAAATCGAATCACTTAACGATCTAATTAAAATCTAGTTCACCAAATTGGTCAGGTTAATGAGATTGGTGGGAGGGTCTACTAAGCTTGCCTGAGATACCATCAAAATGATCAGGTAAGTCGCTCCCAATTAAAAATCACCGATCGAAATGCCAAACTTATCTTAGATACCAATTGGTTAACTAGTTTCAATTTGATTAATTTAATAATTCAGATTCAACCACTGAGCTACAATCAAGGTCCATTTGGTCTAATCAAAGATATGGACTTGACCATCTACAACTATTGTACTAGAGAAATCTTGGTTAATCTAATTCAATATTTGGTTAGATTTAATCAATTTCTTTACATGATCAATCAATTCTTTGATTCTAACCTTAGGTCTAATCTAATTAAAAAGAAAAACCTGATTTGAGCTAACCCATGCCCCATGTTTTATGCAATGTCATTAGATCTAAATCACAATTCTAGATCCAATCAGCTTGATACTTAATTCTCAATTAAGTTTTGCATTAACATGGTTAAGGTTTCGAAAATAATTTTATCATATAAACTTTTTACATTAGATCATAAAATCTTTTAGATCAAATCTAATTTTTTTTTATAATTTTAAATCAAAATAATTTTGATTAAAAAGATTAGATGTAACTAACCATCTTCGTAACTTGCATCACATACAACAACACTTAGGATTTCAAGATCTAGTGTTTTGTAAGAAGGTAAGTTTTCTCTTTTCACTTTCTTCTTTATGGGACCTCACAGTGGCACCCCTACACATCATGAAGAGCATCCCATTGAATGGGAGGAAAGGGTCATGAAACCCTACTTGCTTCTATGATCGGACGGCCTGGTGATTATCCAATCCGAATGCTTTGCTACTCAGAATATCTAATCTAAATAAATAATAATCAGATCTAAAAATAAACTAATTTAGATCTAATTTAAATCATAAATATTTAGATTTAATAATAAAAAAAATAGATCTAAAGTCATATTGATTCATATCAAAACAATGTGGCTCTGATACCAGTTGAAGAAAATTTATGGTAGTGCAGTACATGTAATTTTTAAAATTTTATACAATAAAAATAATAAATTAAATAATTTAATTTTAATCATATATATAAGATCTAATCTTAGACTACCACATCAAAATTTTTGATATAAAAAATATATATTTTAGATCTAAAAATAAAAATCACATCAATTTCATCGATGCTGAAATTTTAGATATAACTATTAGATCTACCAAAGGAATCGAAACAAGTTAGAGATCGTTATGAAATAAATTTTAAACTTGATCTCCTATAATTCAATGATTGGAGAGGGCATTTCTTAGATCACTCATAGCCACATGAAGTCCTCTGGCCTCTATAGAAAAATCCATGCGAAGATTGGCGGAGATCAGGAGCTCGAAGATGCTAGTCTGCAAACAACTTCGACAGCTGATCTCTTCCTTCTTCTACAAGCATCTTGGATACTCCAAAGTGATAGAAGATCTGGAGGAGGAAGAGAGGAGGAGGAGAAGAGGCTGTAAAAATAAAAAATCTACAAGAGAATTGATTATGGGGCATCCAAGAGAGGGGTCCCCTTTTTATAGACTAGGAATTGGGACTTTCCAAGAAAGGGTTGTTGCTCCTAGATTGATTTTGATGATTACAAAGCAGATTGAAGGGATACAATATTTTAAAATGAAAAAGTCCTTATGCTCTTCAAGGGCAAAATCGTAATTTCATTAAAATTCTGATTTGATAGTACCATTTGGTAGAACAAATGATTTGAAATCTATTGATGAAAATTTCATTGTGTTTGGACTTATATTTTTGAAGTTATGAAGGTTTGAAGTGCATGAGTCGACTCATGAGTCAACTCATGGCACTGTGAGCTGATTGGCACGCAAAAATTCTCCTTGGCACGTTAGTTTTCTGGCTTGGCACGACCTGTGAGTCGACTCATGAGTCGACCCACAAGGCATGAGTCGACTCATGAGTCGACCCCTGCTAATTTGAGCCAAAAAATTCTTGAAAAGCATTCTCTGGTTTTTGCAACAGAGGTCGACTCATGAGTCGACCCCTGAAGCATGAGTCGACTCATGAGTCGACCCCTGCAACGGGAAATGTCAGCAACGGCTATTTTTTTGCCCGTTTTAATTGCCATTTATGCTTCCTAAAAATCCTCTAACGGCTCTTTATCTGCCTAAATTATTTTCTCTTGCTTCTAATGCTACAAAATGCTTTAAATGATGAAAGAAATTGCAGATTAAATAGCGGATCAAACGTGAAATCAAATGCGAAGAGAAAGAGAGGAAAAAGAGAAGAACAGAAGAGAGGATCCGAAATTTGCAAGAAAAAGCCTGAGATCAACGAAATATCCATAGAGAAAAAGAGAGAGGATCCACAATATACCAGAGAGATTGTGAAAGAGAAAAGGAAGATCTTTCAAGGAGAGAATTCTTCACGCCTATCGTTTCAACCTTGATCTAGAGATCGTTCAAAGCTTTCAAGAAATCTTCAATCAACAATCAACCTCTTCTCAAGCGTTCAACCGTTCATTCATCTTGAGAAAATCTGAAAAAGGGGTTCTTCATTTGAGTAAAGCTTTTATTGTTATATTTGCTCATTTAAGGAGCTGTTATTGTATTCATCTGTGCTCTAAATATTCTTACTCTTTGTGAGTTTTTGCTCTTGTTTTTGGAGGATTTCCAAAACAAGGAAAGGTTGATCCGAACCTGAAATCGGAGTGTTTTGGGTTTGCTTGTACCCGGGAAACAAGTGTTCTAGCTTGGGATAGCTAGGGTCGGAGTTTCCGACGTCTTGTATTCTAGCTTGGGATAGCTAGTGTCGGAGTTTCCGACGTTTTGTATTCGGATTGAATACAAAGGATAGTGGATTGAAATTCCCAAGTGGGATCTTGGGGAGTGGATGTAGGTGCAAGGTTAGCACCGAACCACTATAAATCCTTGTGTTTATGGTGTGCTTTATCGCTTTATCTTATTTCTTTATTATATCCTTGCAATACTACTTTAGGTAATTAATATTGATTTAAAGCCATTGTTTTGTTCTTCATAAATTATCTGTTGGGCTTAAAATTTTTAGAAACCCAATTCACCCCCCCTCTTGGGTTGCATAGCTGGGCAACAAGTGGTATCAGAGCCAGTGCTCTAGCCCTTCTTTGATCTAACAATCAAAGAGCCAAAGATCTATGGCAACCCATGTTGGAACTTCTCTAGCTGAGGGGCAATCAACAAACCGACCTCCACTTTTCAATGGGTCTAATTACACCTATTGGAAAGCTTGGATAAAGATTTTCATACAAGCACTCGACTATGATATGTGGAGTATCATAGTGAATGGTCCTCACACACCCACCAAGATTATAGATGGTGAGGAGTCAACCAAACCCGAGAAAGAATGGGATGAGGTTGACAAGAAATTGGCGCAATTAAATACCAAAGCTATGAATGTTCTTTATTGTGCACTAGATGCTAGTGAATTTAATCGCATTTCTACTTGTGCATCTGCTAAAGAAATATGGAATAGGTTAGAAGTCACCCATGAGGGAACAAATCAAGTAAAAGAGTCTAAAATAAATATGCTTGTACATAAATATGAATTGTTCAAAATAGAGCATGATGAGTCCATAATTGCTATGTTTACTCGTTTTACTGATATAATCAATGGTTTAAAGAGTCTTGGCAAATCTTATACTAACAGTGAACTTGTAAGGAAGATTCTCAGGTCACTGCCAAGAACTTGGGAAGCCAAGGTGACTGCCATCCAAGAAGCAAAGGACTTGAACACTCTACCTCTAGAAGAGCTTCTTGGATCCTTGATGACTCATGAACTTAGTATGATGCAACATCAAGAGGATGAAATCAAAAAGAAAAGAACCATTGCCCTTAAATCCACAACTTCACCTGATTATGAAACAGATGACTCTGAAGATGAAGATCAGGATGAGGAGATGGCTCTCATCACCCGAAAATTCAAGAAGTTTCTAAAAAAAAGAAACAGGGGATGAGAAAGAAATTCACAAAAGGGGATCAAAGCATAGAAAAGGAGAAAGATCAAACCCCTATATGCTACGAGTGCAAGAAGCCAGGACATTTCAGATCCGAATGTCCTCAATTGAAGAAAGGTCCAAAGAAATTCAAAAAGAAGGCAATGATGGCGACCTGGAGTGCGAGTGATGACTCAAGCTCCGACGAGGAAACCTCAACCGAACAAGCCAATCTGTGCCTGATGGCACATGAAAATGAGGTAACTTGTGAATCCACTAGTGAATTTACTTTTGAAGAATTGCATGAAGCTTTCTATGATTCAATTGATGAATTAAAGAAACTAGGGAAGAAAAACAAAGAGCTGAAATTGGAAAATCAGTCCTTAATGAAACAAGCTGAAATTCTTTCAATTGAAAAATTCACATTGATTCAAGAAAATCAAAATTTTAAGGATGAAATTAACAGGCTGAAATCTATAGTAGATAAGTTCACCTTAAGTTCAAACAAGCTAAATATGATCCTTGATAATCAG
The DNA here is from genome assembly GCF_000442705.2 of Elaeis guineensis. Classification (NCBI taxonomy): domain Eukaryota; kingdom Viridiplantae; phylum Streptophyta; class Magnoliopsida; order Arecales; family Arecaceae; genus Elaeis; species Elaeis guineensis. Next base: position 23,876,229 of record NC_026001.2, read on the forward strand.
AAAGCTATATATGATAAGGCTGGACTTGGTTATAAACCCCTAAAGAAACAAAAATTTTTGAAGGATATTTATGCAAATTATTCAAGCAAAAAGCCTACAAATATTACTTGTTTTAAATGTGGAAGAATAAGACATAAATCATACACATGTCTTATTAACAAATATGCAAACACAAAGAAAATATGGGTTCCAAAAGGAACCATTCTGACTAACCTGAAAGGACCCAAGAAAGCTTGGGTACCTAAGACAGAAACTTGATCTGTGCTTGCAGGTGTGTCTAGCATCCCAAGAAGGAAACAGGAAATGGTATCTTGACAGCGGATGCTCGAGACACATGACTGGTGATGAATCACAATTCATCACGCTTGATGCTAAGGATGGAGGGATGGTCACCTTTGGAGATAATGGCAAAGGAAAGATCATCGGGATAGGTAACATTGGTATCACTCCCTCCAAATACATTGAGAATGTTTTACTTGTTAAAGGTTTAAAGCATAACTTACTCAGCATTAGTCAATTCTGTGATAAAGGGTATAAAGTAAGTTTTGAATCAACTGTATGCATTGTGACGAGTCCTATTAACGATGGCATTAAATTTATAGGACATAGGCATGACAATGTTTATATGGTAGACTTGAATGATTTAACTAAATTAGACATGCAATGCCTAGTTTCCTTAAATGCTAAAATAAATGAGACTAGTTGGCTGTGGCATCGTAGACTTGCACATATTAGCATGCATTCTCTTTCAAAATTAATCAAAAAGGATTTAGTTCTCGGTTTGCCAAAATTGAATTTTGAAAAGGATAGAATTTGTGATGCATGCCAATTAGGTAAACAAACTAGAGTATCATTTAAATCCAAAAATACTATTTCAACTTCTAGACCTTTAGAGCTCTTACATATGGATTTATTTGGACCAACTAAAACTACTAGTCTAGGAGGAAAACGATATGGATTTGTAATAATTGATGATTACTCTCGTTTTACTTGGGTTTTCTTTTTAGCTCACAAAAATGAAACTTTTCAAATTTTCACGAAATTTCATCGAAAAGTCACTAATGAAAAAGGGTTTTCAATTCAAAATATTAGAAGTGATCATGGAACAGAATTTGAAAATCATGACTTTAAAAATTTTTGTGATGAAAATGGAATTGGCCACAACTTCTCTGCTCCTAGGACACCCCAACAGAATGGGGTAGTTGAAAGAAAAAATAGAACCTTAGAAGAAATGGCCCGTACCATGCTCTGTGAAAGCAACCTTCCAAAATATTTTTGGGCGGAAGCTATTAACACAGCATGTTACATTTTAAATCGTGCTTTAATAAGACAATTTTTAAAGAAAACCCCCTATGAACTTTGGAAAGGAAGAAAACCAAATATTGCCTATTTTCATTTTTTGGTTGCCGATGTTTTGTATTAAATAATGGCAAAGAAAAACTTGGTAAATTTGATGCAAAATCAGATGAAGCAATCCTTCTAGGTTACTCCTCCACTAGTAAAGCATTTAGAGTGTTCAACAAAAGAACCTTAGTAGTTGAGGAGTCCATACATGTTGTCTTTGATGAATCTAACGATCCTCCTTCAAGGAAGAATGAGGGTGTTGATGATGCAGATCCACTAATAGAAGGTATGAAGGAGATCACTCTGAAAGATTCAGCAACTCCAGAAGACAAGGATCAAGAAGATGAACAAAATGAGAAAGGTGAAGAAATTCAAGAACAACCTCAAGGTACAATTGACTTACCCAAGGAATGGAGGTATGTTCACAACCACCCTAAGGAATTAATTATCGGTAATCCTATGCATGGGGTAAAAACACGTTCTTCACTTAGAGATGTACTTAATCATTGTGCTTTTGTATCTCAACTTGAACCTAAAACTTTTGAAGAAGCTGAAAATGATCATAACTGGATTAATGCTATGCAAGAAGAACTCAGTCAATTTGAAAGAAATAATGTTTGGACCTTAGTGAAAAGACCTAAAGATTATTCAATAATTGACACAAAATGGGTCTTTAGAAACAAATTAGATGAGCATGGAAATGTAATTAGAAATAAAGCAAGACTGGTTGCTAAGGGATATAATCAAGAAGAAGGAATTGATTTTGATGAAACCTTTGCACCTGTTGCTAGATTAGAAGCCATTAGACTTCTACTTGCTTATGCTTGTTTTATGAAATTCAAACTATTTCAAATGGATGTTAAAAGTGTATTTTTAAATGGATATATTTCTGAAGAAGTATATGTAGAACAACCCCCTGGATTTGAAAATCATGCTTTTCCCAATCATGTCTTTAGATTAAATAAAGCTTTATATGGCCTAAAACAAGCACCTAGAGCATGGTATGAAAGGCTAAGCAAATTTTTACTAAATAATAGTTTCTCAAGAGGCAATGTAGATACAACCCTATTTATTAAAAGAAACCAAAATGATATGCTAATTATACAAATTTACGTTGATGACATAATTTTTGGGTCTACTAATGAATCCCTTTGTCAAGACTTTGCTAAGCTTATGCAGGGAGAGTTCGAGATGAGCATGATGGGAGAACTCACTTTCTTTCTCGGACTCCAAATCAAACAATCAAAAGAGGGAATCTCCATCACCCAAAGCAAGTACACCAAGGAACTACTCAAAAGATTTGGAATGGAGAACTGCAAACCTATTGGCACACCAATGAGTCCCACAAGTAAGCTTGACAAGGATGATGAAGGTAAAAGCGTAGACTTAAAATACTACAGAGGTATGATTGGCTCATTATTATATCTAACTGCAAGTAGGCCTGATATCATGTTTAGTGTTTGCTTATGTGCAAGATATCAATCTAATCCTAAGGAATCTCATTTGAATGCTGTTAAAAGAATCCTTAGATACTTAAATGGTACACAAACTATAGGGTTATGGTACTCTAAGGACTCACAAATTAATTTGTTAGGATATTCTGATGCTGATTTTGCTGGATGTAAATTAGATAGAAAAAGCACAAGTGGAACTTGCCAATTTCTTGGAGTTAACCTAATCTCATGGTTTAGCAAGAAACAAAATTCGGTGGCACTGTCTACGGCTGAGGCCGAATACATTGCAGCCGAAAGTTGTTGTGCTCAAATCTTGTGAATTAAGCAACAACTCGAAGATTTTGGAATCAAACTTAATGAAACACCAATAAAATGTGATAATACAAGTGCCATAAATCTATCTAAAAATCCAATACAACACTCAAGATCTAAACATATTGAAATAAGACATCATTTCATAAGAGAGCATGTTCAAAACAAAAATATAATTCTTGAATATGTTTGCACTGAAAATCAATTAGCTGATATCTTTACAAAGGCCCTTAGTGAGGAAAGATTTTGTGAAATTAGGAGAAATCTAGGAATTCTAGATCCATTTGTCTGAAATTTCTCAATTTCCAAAGAATAGATGTCAAAAACTCTTAGAGCTCAATTTTCAACATCTATCCTGGTTCCAAAAGCTCAGTTTTATCACTCTAAAAACTTATCATTGAGCAAAATTCCTTCTCCCAAAATTTTGAATTTTTCTGGAATTTATTTATATTTTTCCTGATTTTCTGAACTTCATGAGTCTACCCCCATGAGTCGACTCAATGGCAAACTTGTAAATCCCACCAACTTCCATCGGGTTCATTTTTTTTTTTAAAACGGGAAACCCTGTTTGTGAGACGACTCATCTTCTCATCGTTCTTCTTCCGAAAGCCGTCCTCTCCAAACTTTTGTTTTGCTCCAAATCCAAGGATCAATTTCGAGGCAATTCTCCCTCCTCCTCTCCACCAAAAATCGCCTCCTTGAATAGGATTTTTCTGTGCTTTCTCGCAGTGATAGGCACGGGTGGAACGTGCCCTAGAACTTCACCGTTCATTCAAAATCTACTTCTTTTCTCCATCAAAATTCTTCTTTTGTGATCCCTCCTCCACTGAATTGAGTCTTCTTGTCTGCTACTTTATTGGATATGGCTCCAAAGATGAAACTTTCCCAAAGAAGGAAATCAATCCGTGAGCCTGAGGAAATTATCCGAAAGAAAAGGCATGCTCAGTCTTCCACTGTTCCCAATCCAGTTTCAGTACCTGCTCAAGGTCCCTCTCAATCTTCCATAAGCCCCAGTGTAAATCTTCTTTCTGATAGAAAAGTAGAAACCGGGAAAAATATAGATTTTCGGTTCTTTGAGAAAGAAGGCTTTACTTTTGCTACCAAGATCAAAAATCAAGGATGGGAACTTTATTGCTCTCTTAAGGAAGTCACCTTTGTTGATCTAGTCAGAGAGTTCTACCAGAACCTAAATTATGGAAACGGGTCTGTGACTTCAACTGTAAAGGGGATTGACATCTGTTTGGATTCTAGGATATTGGGAGAGATACTTCAGTTGCCTAGTGAAGGATACTCATATATGGAACTCACAATTAAAGAAGAAGGGATCAGAATTATCTTAGGAGAAGATTTTTCAAGAAGTTTAAACAGATTGGAAGCAAAGCTACTGTCCATTGAGATGAGGGTCCTGCATCAGATTGTGACAAAACTATTCTTTCCTAGGAGTGGTAGACATGACTTACTATCTGGCAGAGATGTATGTGTCATGTTTCATATCATCACTCAGACCCCCCTAAACCTCCCTGCACTTATGATAGAGGCCATGAGAGAAACTTTGAACAGATCCAAGGCACACTTGCCTTATGGTATGGCCCTTACTAGAGTATTTAGGAGGTTTGGAGTTAGCTGTGAGGGGGAGACACCTACCAAGCTCTCACATGTGGACACTTTCAACCAACACAGCCTGCACCGAATGGGAATTACAAAGACTGTTGGTGGTTGGATCAAGGGCTCTGAAGAAAGAGCTAAGGAGAGAGCTGAGGAAAGAGCTGAAGACAGAACTGAAGGCAGAGTAGAAGAAGAAGGTCCATCTTCTCCTGTACATGATTTCAGGGCAGCTTCACCAGATACCCAGTTCATTCCTGATACTGAGGCTGGCCCTTCTGAGTTTACTATGATGCCCACACCAGTGTATCAGCCAGAGAGCAGAGCACCTCCATCAGAGTTCAGACTGGCTGATGATCAGATCGAGCATATTTCACAGCGTGTGGCTTCTTTGTTGTCTAGCCAGTGGAGTAGTACTTCTTTTGCACCTGGAGCTACTTCTTCTGATCAGACCATTACTCCCCACATCTCCACTGTATTTCAGATGATTTCAGATCAGTCCGTCAGGATACAGCAGCTTGAGGATACAGTCTGGAGACTTACTGCAGAGTTCTTGACTTGCAGGGGCAAGTCCTTGCATTGGCCCATCCCCAGCCACAGGAGTCTACTATTGAGGTCACAGACCTCACTGCAGAGGCTGGAAGGCTCAGAGGAGCATTAGAAGGTGGATATGAGCTACTGAGGAAAGAGATCAGAGGATCGAGTGAGCATGCTACCACCCAGTTCACTGCTCTACTTCAATCTGTTTCCAGAGCACTGAACGTACTTGATTCTATCAGACTCACCCTTTCTGTTCAGTCCCTAGTATCTCAGCGTTCTCAGCCTCCCAGTTCATCTCGTTCTCCTACTCGTGGCAGAGGCAGACGGGGTAGAGGACGCACTTCTGATCCATCATCTCCTCACCCTATATCTGATGACTCTGATCATTGACTTATCTAGATCTTAGGAGTTAGTATCTTGTTCTAGGATCTATACCTTGGGGCCATGTATTGACATTTAGCTGGTTGAATTTTATGTATTGAAACAATTATGATATTAATGGAATCATCTTTTACCTATATTTCTACCTCTTTGTAATGATTATATTTTGGTTATATTTCAATCTCTGATACATCTATTGAAATATTATCTTCTCCTTGTTGTTGTTTGCTGTTGATAATTGCTATATTAAGGGGGAGCAAACATTTGTGAAAAACTCTAAAGAGGAAGAAATTAAAGAATATTTCAGAAAAAGAAAAGGAAGAGTTAACTATGTTTGATGATGTCAAAAAGGGGGAGAAATTAAAATTAAACAAAAATTGAAATTAGACAAAAAGCAAAATCCTAAATTATGAGAAAAAGGGGGAGAAATTAAATTAAAACAAATATTGAAGAAAATATTGAAGAAATTGAACAAATATTGGAGAAATTAGATAAAAACAAGGATTGAAAGATTAAACAAAACTTTGAGAAATTTTGGTATCAAAATTTGGTATCAGACAGAACTTTAACAAAAAGTTATCCATCAAAAGCAAAATCATGAGTACAATGCAAATAAGTATTTTTATATATATAAGCTCTGATATTCAAACTTGCTTTTGAAATTTTACTCACCTTGATACATCAATAAGAAATTTGTTTTACTCTGATACATCCTACAATTTCTTTCAACTTGATCTGATACATGATAACATTTGATCCGATACAGTGTGAAGGTTTCTCTAATATATTATAACATTTGCTCTGATACTGTATGAAATTTTCTCTGATACATTAACAATTTTCTTGCTCTGATACATTATAAAATCTTTTCTGATATCATTGTAAAAATTATTTTTGCTCTGATACATAGAAAAAGTTATTTATCTTCTCTTGCTCTGATATATCTTGAACTCAAAATGATCTAATACCTTTTCAAATCTTTAAGAAAATGGACAAACTATTTTTGCATTTATATTACATGCCAAAAGAATCATACTCTTTTCAAGCATATACACCTATAATGGATTCTTTTAAAATTAATGCATTAACATAAATATTTTTGTTCATATGTTTTGTCATCATCAAAAAGGGGGAGATTGTTGCTCCTAGATTGATTTTGATGATTACAAAGCAGATTGAAGGGATACAATATTTTAAAATGAAAAAGTCCTTATGCTCTTCAAGGGCAAAATTATAATTTCACTAAAATCCTGATTTGATAGTACCATTTGGTAGAACAAATGATTTGAAATCTATTGATGAAAATTTCATTGTGTTTGGACTTATATTTTTGAAGTTATGAAGGTTTGAAGTGCATGAGTCGACTCATGAGTCAACTCATGGCACTGTGAGCTGATTGGCACGCAAAAATTCTCCTTGGCACGCTAGTTTTCTGGCTTGGCACGACCTGTGAGTCGACTCATGAGTCGACCCACAAGGCATGAGTCGACTCATGAGTCGACCCCTGCTAATTTGAGCCAAGAAATTCCTGAAAAGCATTCTCTGGTTTTTGCAACAGAGGTCGACTCATGAGTCGACCCCTGAAGCATGAGTCAACTCATGAGTCGACCCCTGCGACGGGAAATGTCAGCAACGGCTATTTTTTTTGCCCATTTTAATTGCCATTTATGCTTCCTAAAAATCCTCTAACGGCTCTTTATCTGCCTAAATTTTTTCTCTTGCTTCTAATGCTACAAAATGCTTTAAATGATGAAAGAAATTGCAGATTAAATAGCGGATCAAACGTGAAATCAAATGCAAGAGAAAGAGAGGAAAAAGAGAAGAACAGAAGAGAGGATCCGAAATTTGCAAGAAAAAGCCTGAGATCAACGAAATATCCATAGAGAAAAAGAGAGAGGATCCACAATATACCAGAGAGATTGTGAAAGAGAAAAGGAAGATCTTTCAAGGAGAGAATTCTTCACGCCTATCGTTTCAACCTTGATCTAGAGATCGTTCAAAGCTTTCAAGAAATCTTCAATCAACAATCAACCTCTTCTCAAGTGTTCAACCGTTCATTCATCTTGAGAAAATCTGAAAAAGGGGTTCTTCATTTGAGTAAAGCTTTTATTGTTATATTTGCTCATTTAAGGAGCTGTTATTGTATTCATCTGTGCTCTAAATATTCTTACTCTTTGTGAGTTTTTGCTCTTGTTTTTGGAGGATTTCCAAAACAAGGAAAGGTTGATCCGAACCTGAAATCGGAGTGTTTTGGGTTTGCTTGTACCCGGGAAACAAGTGTTCTAGCTTGGGATAGCTAGGGTCGGAGTTTCCGACGTCTTGTATTCTAGCTTGGGATAGCTAGTGTCGGAGTTTCCGACGTTTTGTATTCGGGTTGAATACAAAGGATAGTGGATTGAAATTCTCAAGTGGGATCTTGGGGAGTGGATGTAGGTGCAAGGTTAGCACCGAACCACTATAAATCCTTGTGTTTGTGGTGTGCTTTATCGCTTTATCTTATTTCTTTATTATATCCTTGCAATACTACTTTAGGTAATTAATATTGATTTAAAGCCATTGTTTTTTCTTCATAAATTATCTGTTGGGCTTAAAATTTTTAGAAACCCAATTCACCCCCCCCCTCTTGGGTTGCATAGCTGGGCAACAAGGGTGCTATGAATCAATGCCAAAATATTATTTTGGCATCCTAAAAAATTTTAAAAAAATTATTAAGATATGAAAAAAGAATTTAGAGTCTCACATGCTAAAGAATTCTTTAAGAAAAATAAGAAAAAAAATAATATAGCTCCAACAATATACCATATATGAAAAATTTCTTTCCTAGTCTGCATCTTATCTCTAATTTGGATCGTATTTGAATTAGGCAAGAGATAATATTATGACTCATCAGCTATAGCTGACCACCCTTATTGGATCCTCTCTCATGATGCCAAAAATCCAAATGTGAAGAAATTAGCATGGATCCGATGTGGCACAAAAGATAAGGATAGAGTCCTAGTCTGACTTTGACTCTTTATTTCTAATTCAATTCTAATCTAAATCAAATTTAGATTAAACTGACTGATAGAAATGAACTAATCTAATTAAAAATCTAAATATATCATCAAATTTTTAACCCAATTAGGAATTAATCGAGTCCAAACCCTGATCGAATCAGGATCAAATTTTTTTTGTAATCAGATTTGATCATATCAATCCCAATCTGAGTCGAACTGAATCTAATTCAATTAGACTTGTTCCAAAGCTCTTTACTCAATCAAATTGAGTTAATTAGTAATCTAATTACTAATTAATTCTCTATAAATGGTAGATTCTTAGTCCCAATGAAACTCTGCCATAGAGTTCTAGTCCAAGTAGGACTCTTCACCAGAGTCACAATCCAATTAGACTCTTCAGCTATCAGATCTGATCACATCTTCTAATGCATATGACTTCATAGGTTTGAACCTAAGCCAGTAGCATAAAAATAATTTTCTATACCAATCAATGTAACCATCTAGCAATGATGACCCGACGATCGGATAGGTCGAAGTGTTGCAAAGCAACCTTTTAGAACCTATTGGCATATGGTTATCGTATAATTCATCCTTTTGACCCAAATGCTCAAGGTGATGTAGGATTTAATTGTCAATCCTAATTAAGTCAACTATATTGTATTTCAACCTTTCAAATCCATCTCATGGATTATCCTGGCCAAGGTTTTGCTAAATTGAAATACATTGATGCATATCTCCTAGCAATTCAGAGGGATCAATTTCATCTTGATTCACACATCGACTTGATAAGTACTTGACTGTATCCAGTATCCTTCCGTCACTAAGATAAAAACTCAGATGGTTTGATATTAAAGTACAGTGAGTTGCTTACATGTCACCATAGTGGTCTTAGATCAGAGGGATACTTATACTTATATCCTTCACAAGCTACTCTTGATAGTAGAGTGCTCGACACGTAGTCACGTTTCATGCAAATGTACTTCTACATTCCATCTGCACGCCATAACAGTATCTCCACACTCCTTGATTAAGAGGACAACGAACTCATATGACACACAATGACTTACACTTGATATCGCTATCGTCCTAGTAATAGCATATCATTTGATCGCGAATATTTTTAAGGACTTAATGACAAATCCTCCTTTATCGATTAATAATAGTCCTAAGGATATCATTACAACATAGGAGTTCAAAGATGATCAATTTATAATGAAAATACCAAATAATTTTTATTAATAAAAATTCATATATAATTTACAAGATGAGCACAATCGTCTAACGATTGATTTTGGGACATATTTTCTAACAGATAGCAGATGCTTAAAGCATATGATGGAAGATAAATCTCAATTTATCACTCTTAAAGCTAAAGATAGAGGAGTTATAACTTTTGGAGATAATGCTAAAGAAAAAGTAATTGGTCTCAATAATTAGTTCATTTAAATTATCACATTGCATTGTAACTAGTTTTACTAACAATGAAAACAAGTTCATAGAAAAAAGATATAAAAATATTTTTTGGTAGATCTTGATAATCTGGGCAAGGATAAAACTAAGTGTCTAATTGCTATGAATGCCAAAGTCAATGAAGTTAGTTGAATTTGGTATAGTAGATTAGGACATGCAAGCATGGATTCTATTGCTAGATTAATTAAAAAGGATTTAGTTAGAGGTTTGCCAAAACTTGATTTTGAAAAAAATAGAGTTTGTAATGCATGTCAATTAGGTAAGCAAATTAGATCTTCTTTTAAATCTAAAAATATTATTCCAACTACTAAGCCATTAGAACTTCTGCGTATAGATTTGTTTGAACTAATTAAGACTGCTAGTTTGATGGCAAACATTTCATTTTATTATTATTGATGACTTTCTCGATACACTTGGATTTTGTTTCTTACACAAAAAGATGAAATCTTTAAAATATTTATAAAACTATTTAAGAAAATCACCGGTCAAAAAGATTGTAATATTTTGAAAATTAGAAGTGACCATGACACAAAATTTAAAAATTATGATTTTGAAATATTTTGCACTAAAAATAGAATTAATCATGATTTTTTAAGTCTTGGGATACTTTAGCAAATTGGAATAATAGAAAGAAAGAATAGGACTTAGTAAGATGTGGCACGGATCATGCTTTGTTAAAGCAACCTGATGGAAGTTATAAACACTACATGCTTTGTACTAAATCGATCAATGATTAGATTGATTTGTAGAAACAAGAAACTAGGTATTTCCTATTTTAAAGTTTTTGGTTGTCGATATTTTGTTTTGATAAATGGTAAGATAAATTAGTAAGTTTGATTTTAAATCTGATGAAGAAATTTTTTTTTGACTACTCATCATCTAGTAAAGTATATAGAATATTTAATAGAAGAATATTAGTTGTAAAAGAGTCTATTCATATTATTTTTGATGAGACTAATATTTTCAAATCAAAAAAAGTAGATGCATATTATAATGCAAGTACTCTTGTAAAGGAGGTGAAAGAAATAATATTAGAAAGTCCTCCTTCTTAAGACCAAAAGATGAGGAGCAATAAATAAGAAGATGAGATTGAAGAAATGCAAGAGCTTTCTTTATATACTCAATAAGATATATATGATTTATCAAAAAAATAGAGGTATGCTTATAGTCACTCTAAAAAACTCATTATAGGTGATCCATCTCAAGGAATTAGCACTAGAGCTTCAATTGCAGATACATGAAATCACTCTTCAATTGGAGATGCATAAAATCACTTTGTATTTGTGTCACATATTGAACCTAAAAGTATTCTTGAAGCTGAATAGGATGCTAATTGGATTATAGCTATACAAGAATAATTAAATAATTTGAAAGAAATAATATTTAAAACTTAGTTGAAAAACCTAAAAGCTTTCCTATTATTGGCACTAAATAGATTTTTTAAAATAAATTGGATGAGTAAGGCAATATAATTAGAAACAAGGCTAGATTGATTTCACAAGATTACAATCAAGAGGAAGAAATTACTCTTTATGAAACCTTTATACCAATTGCTAGGCTTGAAGGTATTAGATTGCTTTTAGCATTTGCATGCTTCATGGATTTTTAAATATTTCAAATGGATGTAAAAAATATATTTTTAAATGGATGTATTATGGAGGAAGTTTATGTAGAACAACCTTCAAGTTTTAAAAATCATAAATTTTCAAATCATATTTTCAAGTTACACAATGCTTTATATGGTCTAAAATAAGCTCCAAGAGTATGGTATGATAGATTAATAAATTTTTATTTGAAAATAATTTTTAAAAAAAATATGGATACAACTCTTTTTATTAAAAAAAATTAAATGATCTTTTAATTATTCAAATATATGTTGATGATATAATATTTGGTACTACTAATGAGCTTTTATATGAAGAATTTATTAAGCTAATATAGGAAGAGTTTGAGATGAGTATGATGGGAGAATTAATCTTTTTATTCAGACTTCAAATTAAGCAAATAAATGAGGAGATATTCATAAATCAAAGCAAATATATAAAGAAAATTTTGAAAAAATTTGGTATGGAGAATTTTAAAGGTATTGGCACCTTTAAGAGCTCAAGTTGCAATCTTGACCAAGATTTGAAAAAGAAGTAGATCTAAAGCTTCATAGAGCTATAATTATATCACTTTTTCACTTAATCATAAGTAGGCCTGATATTATGTTTAGTATTTGTATATGTGCACATTATCAATCTAATACTAAAGAATCACATATAATGGCCCTTTAAAGAATTTTCAGATATTTGATTGATGCACAAAATGCTGATTTATGGTTTTCAAAGCAATTCTTTTTCAATTTAATTAGTTATTTTGATGGTGATTTCATTGGATGTAAATTAGATGGGAAAAGGACAAGTGGTGTTTGTCAATTTTTAAGAGTTAATTTGATTTCATGATTTAGTAAGAAATAAAATTTCATAGCTTTGTCTACTGTAGAAGCCGAATACATTACAACTAAAAGTTATTGTGCTCAATTTTTATGGATCAAACAATAATTAGAAGATTATGGTATAACTTGTATCAAAATTTCTATCAAATATGATAGTACAAGTGTTATTAATCTGACTAAAAGTCTAATTCAGCATTCAAGATCAAAGCATATAAAAATTAGACATCATTTCATTAGAAACCATGTTCAAAATAATGATGTAATGCTTGAATTTATATCAATTAATAATAAAATTTTTAATATTTTTACTAAACCCTTCAGTCAAAAAAATTTTGTATGATTAGAAAAGAATTAAAAATTTATGATCCATATGGTTAAATTACTTCATGCAAATTTCTTAAATAGTTAATTTATTTCAACTTGATTTCATGTATAGCCAATTTATTTTAAAATTGGTCTTTTGAAATGATTGATTCATTAATTTATTCTTGTTGAATTATGTATTTAAATATATAATTGATTAATTTTGATGTGCATTAAATATGGCTTGATTATTTGCATCAATGTTGAAACTTGCTTTATGCCCGACTAAGGCAGCTAAATTTAGTCGACCCATCATTAGCCGACTAATTAGAAAACTTAATCAACCCTCAACTAAGCTGACTCACTTATAGTTTTAGTTGACTCTGATGTTGGGACCCTATTTTTAAACAAAAAGTCCTAAGGGATCGATTCACTATTTCTTTTCATTTCTCTTAGCTGTCCCTTATCCAAAATTTTTGTCCCACCAAAATAGTTTTTTATTGGTCCCTTTCTAACGTGTTTGTGTCGAGATTTGATCTCCAATGCTCTGAAGAAGCAACTCACATACTGCATGAGGAGGTTGTGTCAACATCCACCATCGAGAAGATGTATTCATGGGCATCAAGGTGAAGAAAGAAGAGCAAAATTTTAGATGGATTTGAGGATGGAATTGTCAAGCTGAACGGATATACAAGCTCCTCAACCTGAAGCACCTCCTCCATCACAGCTATCACCTTCTCCTCCTCCTTCCACTCTAGAGCAAACTATTCTACTTTCTTCTAGGTCAGTTGATAATTATATTAAATATATCTATAAAAATATTAATTTATAAATTAATTTATATTTATTTTTATAGAATTGATGCTTTTATTTGTGTTCTATAGAAAAGATGATTGTCTAATATAAAGAGCTCGATTGAAGGGCTAGAAGGACTCAAATTGAGAGTAAATCGGACTTAAAATGGATTCTGAATGAAGACTCAAAGGTGAACCAAATCCAAGCTCAATTTCTTTTCTAATTGGATCTAAAATCAAGCCAAAGCCCAACCCAAACCGGCCCAAATTGGCGCTCAGTGTATGGTGGACTGACCGGCCAGTCCACATGTAGTCCACAGCAAAGTTTCATGATGCACGTCACGGTGCACAGGGGTGGAAGAATTTTGTGTGTGATTGAACGACTGAGAGGGGAGTTTACATGTGATCGGACAGTTGAGAGAGCTCTGTTCCATATCAAGAAGTGGTGGCCCACTTATTTGATGTGATCGGATGGTTCAAAGCCATCTATGGGTGCAATCCAACGATCAGTGTTCAACGCCGGTCGATAAGAACTGATCCAGGTCTATTTTGCCCCATCCGATGGTCCAAATTGCATCTAACATATGATCCAAGGGCTGGGATTGATTCTGACTTGATCTGGGGTGTTTTTAAGCTATTTTCATGCTGTTTGATCATGATTGGATGATGGGCGTGGGTTGAGGAGTTTGACAATGATTAAAAATCCAAATTTGATCCAATTTCAACTAGTTTTTGCTCTATTTAAAGGGAGAGACTGTGAGATTTGAGAGAGATGGTTAGCAGCAGTAAGTAAGGCCATAGGCCTCTTTATTATTTTATTCTAGAATTTTTGTAAGGGGTTTTTGAGAGAGGAAAAGAGGGTGGCAGCCATGAGTATTCTTCCTTGTTTTTCTCCCATGAAAATGATGCTTGCAGACACCATGCGTGGCTAAACTCTGAGTTTTTAAGGGAGTAGATGAGGTTCTTTTAATATTTATATTTTAGTTTCTTTATCATGTAATTAGATCTTGATTGTAATGATCCTTTTCCTTTGTGAATAAAATCTCTTTTTCATTAGTTCAAGTATTGTGCTTATTATTTGGACTATAAGTTAGATCTTTGAATAGCCTATGGCTATATAGAGATGAGTCATAATCTAAGAGTATGATTTATGCTCAGTGAGATAGGCTATGATCAAGATCTGATTATATGATTTTTTATTTATTTTTATGATTTGATACTTAGAATAATCTATGACTAGATAGGGGCAGATCAAGGTACTACGATCTGTATACAGTGATATAGGTTATAATCGGGGATCAATCATCATTTTAATAATTACATAATAAAGAACTAATTTATATTTCATTAAAAAAAATTGAATCAAAATTTTGAGACACCTTTCTTATTTGCTTGCTTATTTATTATAATTTTTATTTAATTTAAACTTTTGTTTCCTTTCAACCATATTCTCACTCTTTCATATTTTTAGTTTTGTGATTTAATCCTAATTAAAAGTGAACATAACCCCATTGATCCTTATGGATTTGATCCTGACTCATCCTATCTATATAGTTTGAGTTAGGTTCTATTTTTGACCGCCCATGATAGCGATCAAATTTTGGTGCTGTTGCCAGAGATCATTGACATGGTTAGTTCATAAAAAAAATATAAAAATCAAATTTTTTTTTTTTTTAGCTAGATTACTTTATTTGCATGCATACAAAAATTTTTTGCTTCCTATAGTCTAGTGATTTACTGCTTTTTATAACTTATAATAATTTACTTCCTATTTAGTTAGATTCTTTAAACCTTTTCAAATCTAATTAACTTAAGTAAAACTACCTTTTATTCTTCTTGCTTTAGATAACATAACATAAAAAGAAAATAAAGACATCACATAACACTTAACTAAAATAGGAAAACTAATTAAACCTTAAAAGCTTCTTATTTGTATTGGACATCTTTTCTTTTTGCATTGCATATTTCTATAAAACATCTTAAGGGCAAAATTCTAAACAACATAAGGTTAAAATTTTATCACCCTCCCTTGACCCGCGGATCACCATCTTGTATTTGCATTAATCTAAGCCTCTAACTTAAAATCAAATAGATGTTGACCCCTAAGGACTCTTGAGTCCAATCTGATAAGGAACCCAAAGAGTTGGATCAAGTTAGGGTTGATTATTTTGACTGGTGTCTAGGAAAGTGGTTCAGAGATAAGATCCCGAAAGAAGGTGGTTATTTAATTGGTTCCGTTAGCTTACCTGATCAATTTTAATTGGTATCTAAAGAAAGTAACGGGAGGACCCCCATCAATCTTATACTTATTTGGTCAGTTGAGTGGCTAGTCTGTTACTTAGAGTGCTCGAAGATTATCTTGACAGTTAAGAGCTATCTATATCTAGGATAATCCTTAGCTAGGATTGATTGCATAACTTGATTGCTAACCTACAAATGTTAAAACCTAATAAAACTCCTATCATATATTTTTTAGATTTAGGACTCTTTAGCTTTCTCATCTTTAGTATTTCTTGCATCTTTTTTTTGATCTAAAAAAAATCTTATAAAAATTAAAATTTTATGTGTTTGCTTTAAGGTATAATTATAGAGTTTATGCTTGAGCATCATTCATTACGACCCAAAATTCAATCTCTAGATCCTAAAATTGAACGAACCCTTAGAGCCAATAGATCGAGAAATATGGACGCCAAGGATAATGAACCACCATGCCAATTGAGGGAGTACTTCACTCCATCATATACCTACTCCCCGATATCCAAGTACCTCCTATAGAAGCGACTCAATATGAGATTAAGTCTAGTATCATTCAAATGCTACCATCTTTCTATGGACTTGCTAATAAGGATCCATACAAATATCTTGATGAATTCCTAAAATTTGCTCTATAGTTAAGATCCAAAATTTCTCTGACGATTCTCTTAGGCTGAAATTATTCCCTTTTTCATTGAAGGATAAAGCCAAATATTGACTGAACTTCTTAGATACCATAACAATCTCAACCTAGGATCAACTTCAGAGGAAATTCCTCAAAAAATACTTTCCAATAGAAAAGACTAATCAAATCCATAAGGCCATAACTAGTTTTTTCCAATTGGATGGGAAGATATTTCATGAGACATGGGAGAGATTGAAAGAATTGATTAGAAAATACCCCCACCATGTTGTATCCAAATGGCAATTGGTCCAGTACTTTTATGATGGCCTGGTAGAGAAGCACCGATAAATGGTTGATGCATCATGTGGTGGAATTTTTATACTAAAAAATGAGCATGAAGCCTGGCAGCTATTTGAAATCTTGAGTGAAAATTCACTGTACCACATGTCTGCTGTCAGGAGAGATCCTCCCATGACTAGACCTAAACATGATGGAATTTATGAAATTGATAGTTTGATCGACATCCACAATAGAGTGGATGAATTAGCTCAAAAATTGGATCAAATACTGTAAGTGTTACCCACCAGTACCCCAGCTACACCTATGATCGATGTTTGTTCCATATGTTTGAGTCCTACACATACTGTTTGTTGGTACAAAAATCCGCCTGCGTCGGAGAAGCTAGAGTCGAGGGAGTCGCGGTCACCGCCGGGACCTGCAAAAGAAGTCTAAACCGGAGGTGGGGTTGCTCCAGCAAGACCCTCCGACGCTCAAGTCAGTTCTCTACCTCAACAAGAATGGAGTGCTCGAACGAAATTTTAGTAGAGTTTTGGGATAGAAAATAGAGCTTAGAGAATAACGTATCTGGGTCCCCCTTTTATAGGAGGAGGGAGCAACAGAATGATAGCGATATTTGTAACCATCTGGCAGTGGGCTGCCCATGGTCAGGAGGAGTTTGTTGTGAAGAGTAGTGGAGTGGAACCGTGGCTATCACCGGGACGTGCCACGTGGAGTCTGCCGCGGGGAGTGGAGCGGCGTCCGTTGTCGCGACTTGCCAGAGAATGGAGGAATCACGCGGTATCTGTCGCAGGAAGTGGAGCAAGATCATGGCCATTATTGTGGCCTGCCAGGGAGTGATGGAGCCGCACAGAATCCATCGTAGGAAGTGGAGCAGAGTCGTGGCCGTTACTGTGGCCCGCCAGGGAGTGATAGAGCCACACGAAATCTGTTGCAGGAAGTGGAGCAGAGTCGTGGCCGTTGCTGTGGCCTGCTAGAGGGTCCAGGCCTGTCGGTCGAAGTCCGACTGGAGCATCTGGCAGAGAGAGGTGGCCAGTTACCCATCTGAGAGGAGTTCGGAGTCCGGCTCTCGTAGGAGTCCGAATGGAGTCTTCCTTCAGTCGAAGTCGGGGACGAGGTCCGGCTCCTGTGGGAGTCCGGACGGAGTCTTCCCGCAGCTGGAGTCAGAGATGAGATCTGGCTCCCGTAGGAGTCCGGGCGAAGTCTGTCTACAATTAAAGTTGGGGGCGAAGCTCGGCTCCCGTAGGAGTCCGGACAAAGTCTACCTGCAGCCAGAGTTGGGGATGAGGTCCGGCTCCCGTAGGAGTTCGGACAGAGTCTTCCTGCAACCAGAGTTGGGGACGAAGTCTGGCTCTCGTGGGAGTCCGGTCAGAGTCTTCCTGCAGCCGGAGTTGGGAATGAGGTCCGGCTCCCGTAGGAGTCCGGGTAGAGTCTACCTGCAATTGGAGTCGTGGGTGAAGTCTGGCTTCCGTAGGAGTCCGGACAAAATCTACTTGCAATTGGAGTTGTGGGTAGAGTCCGACTCCCGTAGGAGTCCGGACAAAGTCTGCCTGCAGCCGGAGTCGAGGGTGAGGTCCTGCTCCCGTAGGAGTCCGGGTGGAGTCTACCTGTAATTGGAGTCGTGGGCAGAGTCCGGCTCCCGTAGGAGTCCAGACGAAGTCTGTTGCAGCCAGAGTCGGGGGTGAGGTCCGGCTCCCGTAGGAGTCTGGGCGGAGTCTACCTGCAATTGGAGTTGGGGGCAAAGTCCGGCTCCCGTAGGAGTCCGGACGAAGTCTACCTGCAATTGGTGTCATGGGCGGAGTTCGACTCTCGTAGGAGTCCGGATGAAGTCTACCTGCAATTGGAGTTGTGGGTGAAGTCCGGCTCCCGTAGGAGTCCAGACAAAGTCTTCCTGTAACCAGAGTTGGGGACGAGGTCTGGCTCCCGTAGGAGTCCGGGCTGAGTCTTCCTGCAATTAGAGTTGTGGGTGAAGTCCGGCTCCCGTAGGAGTCCGGACGAAGTTTACCTGTAGTGAAGTCGTGGGCGGAGCCCAACTCCCGTAGGAGTCTGGACGAAGTCTGCAGGCGAAGTCATGGGCGGAGTCCGGCTCCCATAGGAGTCCGGACGAAATCTGTAGGTGAAGTCATGGGCGGAGTCCGGCTCCCGTAGGAGTCTGGACGAAGTCTACCTGCAATTGGAGTTGTGGGTGAAGTCCGGCTCCCGTAGGAGTCCGGACGAAGTTTACTTGTAGGTGAAGTCGTGGGCAGAGTTCGGCTCCCATAGGAGTCCGGACGAAGTCTGCCTGCAGCCGGAGTCGGGGACGAGGTTCGGCTCCCGTAGGAGTCCAGGCAGAGTCTTCCTGTGACCAAAGTTGGAGATGAGGTCCGGCTCCCGTAGGAGTCCGGGTTGAGTCTTCCTGCAATTGGAGTTGTGGGTGAAGTCCGGCTCCCGTAGGAGTCCGGATGAAGTTTACCTGTAAGTGAAGTCATGGGCGGAGCCCGGCTCCCGTAGGAGTCCGGACGAAGTCTGCAGGCGAAGTCATGGGCGGAGTCCGGCTCCCGTAGGAGTCCGGACGAAGTTTGCAGGTGAAGTCATGGGCGGAGTCCAGCTCCCGTAGGAGTCCGGACAAAGTCTGCAGATGAAGTCGTGGTCGGAGTCCGGCTTCCGTAGGAGTTCAGACGAAGTCTACCTGCAATTGGAGTTGTGGGTGAAGTCCGGCTCCCGTAGGAGTCCGGACGAAGTTTACCTGTAAGTGAAGTCGTGGGCGGAGTCCGGCTCCCGTAGGAGTCCGGATGAAGTCTGCCTACAGCCGGAGTCGGGGATGAGGTCCGGCTCCCATAGGAGTCCGGGCAGAGTCTTCTTGTAACCAGAGTTGGGGATGAGGTCCGGCTCCCGTAGGAGTTCGGGCTGAGTCTTCCTGTAATGGGAGTTGTGGGTGAAGTCCGGCTCCCGTAGGAGTCCGGACGAAGTTTACCTGTAAGTGAAGTCCTGGGCGGAGCCCGGCTCCCGTAGGAGTCCGGACGAAGTCTGCAGGCGAAGTCATGGGCAGAGTCTGGCTCCCGTAGGAGTCCGGATGAAGTCTGCAAATGAAGTTGTGGGCGGAGTCCGACTCCCGTAGGAGTCCGGACGAAGTCTACCTGCAATTGGAGTTGTGGATGAGTCCGGCTCCCGTAGGAGTCCGGATGAAGTTTATCTGTAAGTGAAGTCGTGGGCGGAGTCCAGCTCCCGTAGGAGTCCGGACGATGTTTACCAGCAGTTGAGGTCGGGGACGGAGCCCGGCTCTCGTAGGAGTCCGGGTGAAGCCTTCCAGCAGTTGAGGTCGGAGACGGAGCCTGGCTCCCGTAGGAGTCCAGGCGAAGCCTTCCAGCAGTTGAGGTCGGGGACGGAGTCCAGCTCCTGTAGGAGTCCGGACGAAGTCTTCCTGCGGCTGGTCGACCACTGCCGAACTTGGGTGGAATCCGCCCGTCGTAGTGAGTCAGGTCGACGTTGGTGGGGGTCCATCCATCGGCAGAACTTGGGAATGTTGCGGAGGCTCGACCGCCAGAGAGGTTCGACGATATGTCGCTGGAGGTTTGACGCCAGTAGAATCCCCGAAGGGTCGCCCCTATCACGAACTTCGGCTGGGAGGTATTTTATACCCAACACCAGTCCCCCTACTTCCGAGTTCGAATTTCGAATGAAGGAAGTACAGAGAAATTTTCACAGTCGAAGTCGTCCCCTTGAATCCTGTGCACGATCGCCCCCAAATATTTTGGCATTAAATGCACGCATGCTGGAGTCTTTTCGAATCGGGGCGATTCGAAGGGACCTTTCGGAATTCCCGCTGGTACGCTGGCCCAAGTACGACGCAATAATGGCCATGTCAGCTGTCAGCCACTTTTAGCCGCCTGCCGTGGTGAGTGGGACACATGGCGAGCCGGGTCGGCCTGGGGGGATTCGCGATCATTATTGCATCGGATCTCAGGATCTATTTAAACCCACCCTTCCGCCTCTAGGGGCCCTATTCTACCTGAAAGTTCCATCGGTGCCCGCCTTTTCTTCGAGAACCCTGACCCTCCTTGGCATCTACCTTGGCCCTAGGCGTCCTTCAAGTCATCCCTGTCCTCGCACCTTCTGCATCCTTCAGAGCGACTTAGGTTAGTCCCGGAACTTTGTTCCCCTTCTTGCCATTCGGGTGCCCCTTTTCCTCCATCTTTCTCCTGTCGCCCTCCTTTGGTTTGGTTCCCCGCAAACCTTTCGCCTCTTGTTCTGCCTGATTTCTCCAAATTTTTAGGGTCCTCATTTGAAATGTCTTCCGACACCTCCGTCTCTAGCAGTTTCGGGAGTTCGTCCGCCTCAGCCCCCCAGGACCCCCGCACTGTAGACGAACCCACATCTGGGGCTGGGCTTCGTCCGATTTTTGCATCGGGTGCCATTCCCTGCTCTCTGACTCTGGATGAACTCCTACTGATAATGGTTCAGTATGGAGTTCCTCCGGAGTATGATCTGGAGCTTCCTGGTCCCTCCGATCGGGTTAGCACTCCCCCACCCGGTTGTTTCTGTCTGTATCAGGAGGCCTTCCGTGCCAGGCTCCGGCTGCTGCTTCCATCCTTCATCGTCGCCCTCTTTCGCTTCTTAGATATTTCTTTAGCTTCAGTTGCACCGAATTTCTTTAGGTTTTTGATAGGGTTTCTCTCCCTTTGCCACGTAGTCGAAGTTCAGCCATCCCTCTCTTTGTTTAGGTATTTCTACACCTTCAAGCGTCATCCCTCGGCAAAGGACTGGTGGTATTTCTCCCCCCAGTTTGGCAAGAAGGGGTTGCTGAAAGGTGCTCCCTCTTCAATCCACAACTGGAAGGGGAAGTACCTCTTCGTCCACTACTCGATTTTGAGGCTGGGCCTGCCCCCTTGGGGTTCTCTGAGGGACTCTGTCCACCGGGCTCCCAGCCTGGGGGAGGACGATCTTCAAGCCGCCCGAAAGCTTCTTAGCTATTCCGCTCCTTCCCTTCCCAACCTTCTGAAGGAGCAGTTTTTGTTCAACATCGGATTGAGCCCCCAGGATCCTGCGAGTATTCCATCTTTTCTTTTCTCTTCTTTTCTTCCGTCCTTCTTCTTTTTCTTTCTTTTTTTTTCTTTTCTTTTCTTCTTCTCTCTTTTTTTTTTTTGCGTGTCACTTCTTCCTTTTTCACCCCATCATTGATTTTTGATTTTTTTTTTTTTCAGAAATGGACGCCGAAGCAGCACGGATGCTCGCCAGGGGCCTCAAGGCCCACAAAAAGAAAGGCACCGCGGCCTCTGGATCAGCAAAGAAGGTCAGAGTGGAGGAGACGAGCTTGGCCGTGCTTGTCCAGGTGGCCCCCGCGGTCGACGTTCCTTCGGACGCTGAACCACCGACTCCCCGGGCCTTTTCAAGGAGTCCCCCACTGGGGCTCCCATTTCGGGGGTCCGGTCCATGGAGGCACCCTGAAATTGAGAGGGGGAGGAGAAGGAAGTCGGTGGCCCGCAAGGTGAGTAGCCATCGAGCCACCGTTGAAGAGTCCCTTGGTTTTGAAGGAGAGCCGGGGAAGAATCCCTTTAATGACAGGGACCTGATAAAGCGGCTGATTGATGACTGCATCCTGCCTGAGGTCATCGAGAGGATTGATCGTGCCGATCCCGAACAGCGGGTTTGGGACTCCCTGGGGTCCTTTCTCGAGGTAAACAGATTCACCTTCCTCCCTCCCTTCGTTCCTTCGTCTGACCTCCTAGCTGCCCTTGCAGATCGGGCACCAACTCCTTGCCAATATCGAGGTGACGAATCGGGCGAGGAGGGACGCCATCCAGGTGGAGGAGAGTCACCGGGCCAGAATCGCCCATCTCGAAGAGAAGGCAGCTGAGGTAGTCGCCCTCCAAGAGGCCCTAGAGAGAGAAAAATAGGCTCGGGAGGAAGAGAAGCAGACCTCGGAGGAGACGGTGAGGAAGGCAGAGGCCGAGGTCGCCAATTTGGTGGAGCAGATTCCGATCCTGGTCTCGGAGGCCAGGGTTCTTGCGGTGGAGGAGTTCAAAGCCTCTGCCGAGATGAGGGACCTGAACGTCAAGTTCGGCCAAAAAGCGTTCATCAAGGGATTCGAGCTCTGCCAGGAGAAGGTGGTCAGAAAATTTCTCGAGCTCGATCTCAGCTTCTTGGGTGGGGAGTCTGAAGATGAGGTCGGTCCCTCTCCTGTTGCCACCGCCACGCCACCGCAGCCCTCCTTCCAGGGACACCGAGCTCCCCAACTCCTACTTCAGAGGTCTGAGACCTCTGACCTTGTATTTTTCTTTTATTGCAATTTTTCTTTCTCTTTTGTCTTTAAGAAACATCCAGTCAATAAAGTTGAATTTCTCATCATGGATGGCTTCTCCTCTCTTCCTTCCTCCTTTTTTGTTTTTCTTTCTGCAATGAGATGCGCCTTGATGCTTTTGTCTCCCGATGGCAGTATCCTGCCAAAGCGCTTCCCCTACCATAGGGGATTCCACTAAAGTCACGATCCAGCGGCTGAAGAAGGAAGTTCTTCATTTGACAAAAAGGTCGAAGAAGATGGAAGGCGAGCTTCGCAGGTTTAGGGAGAGTCACTCTGAAGCCACCGCGGAGGCCACCCGCTTCCGAAACCTCCATGTGAAGGAGATCATGGAGTACAGTCGGAGAAAGGCGAACTTCGAGAAGGAGTTCGAGGAACACAAGAAGTGCACCAGCAACCAATCTTGGGCTCAGGCTGTCAAGATCAGTTCTCTCAGAGTGGAGCTGTCGGCTGCCCAGGAGAGGATTGGCCAGTTGGAAGGAAGTTCATCCCGACTCTTGACTCGGGCCGACGGCGATCGGGAGTGGTCGAAGAAGGTCTCCGACCTTTAGCAGCAGCTTCAGGATGCCGAGGCGAGCTACGATGCGCACCGGGCCGGCTGGCGCAGGCAGGTGGACGAATACAAGGGGAGGCTCAGGATGGCGACCGACGAGATTGCCCGCCTTCGATGGTAGCTAGCTGAGGGGGCTCGATCTGCTTTCGCTCGGGATTTCAACGAACTCCAATCCCTGAGAAGGACCACAGAAGAACTATCCATCGCCCTTGGGGAGGGGAAGGCCGAGCTGCAGCAATTGAAGATCCAGCTGGTGTACGAGCAGCGGGCAGTCAAGGATGCGGAGGCAGAATCCGAGGTCCTGAGAAAGAGGCATCGAGAGGTGGAGAACGAAAGCCAGCGACTTCGTCGGATGTTCTAGGACATGCTGCTGAAAAAGAGAGAGCTAGAGGAAGAAGTTGAAAGTCTGAGGCAGTCCTTGATAAGGAGTGAAGCAGATAATTCGAGGTCGGAAGAAGCAGAGCTTTCCTAGGGCTCTTTTTGGCCTTCCGTCTTTTCATGTATATATTTTCTCTTTTGTTGTTTGTCTGTTTGTCGTCGCCGTTGTCGCTGTTGATTTTGTCATTTTATTTTTGTGGTTTTGCTTTTCTTCCTTTAGCCTTCTGGGCTTTGTAGTGTATATTTCATGAATGAAATGAAAAGGAGATTTTGTGTTACCTCATCCATGCATTGTATTAAATTGTCATCCGTCGAACTTCTTTTGCCTTTTGACTTGTTCAACGTCGACGTAGTTTGGAGGTGCCCAGTCGTTATCGTGTTGTTTTACTTTTCTTGTCGCTTTCCTTTCTCTTTTTTTTTTCTTTTTTGAGTGAGGGTCCTCCTCTCGCTTTTTGCGGGGTCGCGTAGAAGTGTGGAGGTGCCATTGAGGGGACTTTTTCCTTTATCCAATCTTGTTGGGCGATCAGGTTTTTATCATCGTCAGGACGAGGTTCTCTTTCTGTTCTCAACGTAGTCGATTTCAGCTCAGGTTAGGATGAGGTTCTCCTCCTGTTCTCAATGGGGCTGTGGGGGCACATAAGGGCTGTTGCAAGGGCCTCTCCCCCCATCCGGTCTAAAAGAACCGGGCCTTTGACTTTGCTCATGTCAGGACGAGGTTCTCCTCCTGTTCCCAACATGGCTGTGGGGGTGCATAAGGGCGTTGTAAGGCCTCTCCTCCCATCCGGTCTAAAAGAATCGGGCCTTTGACTTTGCTCATGTCAGGATGAGGTTCTCCTCCTGTTCCCAACATGGCTGTGGAGGCGCATAAGGGCGTTGTAAGGCCTCTCCCCCCATCTGGTCTAAAAGAACTGGGCCTTTGACTTTGCTCATATCAGGACGAGGTTCTCCTCCTATTCCCAACATGGCTGTGGGGGTGTATAAGGGCGTTGTAAGGTCTCTCCCCCCATCCAGTCTAAAAGAACCGGGCCTTTGACTTTGCTCATGTCAGGATGAGGTTCTCCTCTTGTTCACAACATGGCTGTGGGGGCGCATAAGGGTGTTGTAAGGCCTCTCCCCCCATCCGATCTTAAAATAATCGGACTTTCATTTTGCTCATGTTAGGATGAGGTTCTCCTCCTATTCCTAACATGACATTGTTTTGATTGTTTGAAGGGGTTATCCCCAGTCGTAACAAGTCCATGCCAAAAGGGAAAGACATGCAAAGTCGAAAAGAATTTTGATTCAAAGTAAAGTCGTTAGTAATACATTTATAGGTTTTTCAAGTCCCATGGTCGTGGAAGGTCTGCTCCTCCTTGAGGTCCTCCGGTGATGGAGTTGATGGTCCCGATTGGAGGCCGATCTCCGGGCTGCTCTTCCCTCCTTGGCGGTTCAGGTTGCGGCAGGGCCCTTGGCCGATCCTCTCTGCCCTCAGGTCGATGTCGAATGAACCTGTCGAGCCAACCTCGTCTGATGAGCTCCTCGATCTCGTCTCGAAGCTGAATGCACTTTTCTATATCATGGCCGTGGTCACGATGGTAGAGGCAGAACTTGTTGGGGTTGCCTTCCCGGGGTGCGTGCGCATCCTCTCTGGCCTTGGGAGCTGCTATCTGACCTCCATCAGCACCTGGGTTTTTGATGCGTTGAGGAGGGTGTAGTTACGGAACCTTCTTGGGGGAGAGCCCCGCCAAGCCCGACGATCCGGGCTTCCCTGCCTGCGTGCTCGAGGAGGAGTCTGGGCGCACTTGTGCCCGGGAGGAGTTCGAGAATGTGGCCGAGCTTCTCTCGGCCCTTTTTCGACTGTGGGCTTACTCGAGTCTCCCGCCTGCCGCTCTCTCATGGTTTCCTCATCCTTCATTTTGAAGGCTTCTTCTGCTCGGGTGTACCCTTCGGCCCGAGCCAACAGGTCTGCAAAATCCCTGGGGTACTTCTTTTTCAGGGAGAATAAAAGGTTGTTCTTCTGAAGGCCGCCTTTCAGAGTGGCCATCACTACCGACTGGTCCAAGTTCTGGACCTCCAGCGCGGCGATATTGAAGCGGTTGATGTAGGCCCGAATGGACTCCCCCTTCCTCTGCTTGATGTTGATGAGGGACTTCGAACCCTTCCGAGGGCGCCGGCTGCTGACAAAATGAGCCACAAATTGGTGGCTCATCTGATCGAAGGAAAAGATGGTACCCGACTTCAGCATCGAGTATCAGTTTCTTACCGCTCCCTTCAAGGTGGATGGGAAGGTTCGGCATAGAATGGCGTCGGGCGCACCATGAAGCAGCATCATTATCTGGAAGGCCTCCAGGTGGTCAACCGGATCTGAAGTCCCGTTGTAGCTTTCGAATTGAGGGAGCTTGAAGTTTGGCGGGATCAGTTCCTGCATGATCATTTGAGAAAAAGGAGGGTCCGTACAAATATCCTCACCATAAGCGGGGGGAGCGTGGCGGAGTTCCTCGATCCGCCGGTTCATCTCTTGAAGCCTCCGGTCCAGAAAATCCTCTCGACTATGAGTTTTGAGGGTCTTCTGGCAGGATGGAGGTAGAGATCTTTCAGGGGTGGAATCGTGGTCTGATTGGGGGCTTTCCACCCTCGGATTCATCTTTCTGGGAGAGACTGGGCGGCTGGCCCAAGTGGCCCGTCCCACCGTTGGATTTTGGAGTTCTGGCGATGCTCTTTTCAATCGCACTGATGCCTGTGGCTGCTGCTGCTGTTGCATGGCCTGCACCGCTTCAGTGAGGCCTCTAACCTGCTGCACCAGTAGGTCAAATTGCTCCATGCCAACCGCCGTTGCCGGCGAAGGGGGTAGAGGCTGGGAGATGGAGGTGAGGCCGGAGCCTGAGATCTAGCCGTGGAGGCTGTGAATCGCCATGTGGATGCTTTGCGGGAGGCATCGGGCGAAGACCTAGTGGGGGAAGGAGGAGTGGATTTCGGAGAAGGTGATCGGAGGCGGTCCCGTTGAGCGCTCCTTTAAGAACAAGGGTACTGCGAAGACACCTTCCTGTAGCGTCAATCCTGTTGGTGCAAAAATCCACCTGCGTCGGAGAAGCTAGAGTCGAGGGAGTCGCGGTCGCCATCGGGACCTGCAAAAGAAGTCTAAACCGGAGGTGGGGTTGCTCCGGCAAGACCCTCCGATGCTCAAGTCAGTTCTCTACCTCAACAAGAATGGAGTGCTCGAACGAAAATTTTAGCAGAGTTTTGGGATAGAAAATAGAGCTTAGAGAATAACGTATCTGGGGTCCCCCTTTTATAGGCGGAGGGAGCAACAGACTGATAGCGATGTTTGTAACCGTCTGGCAGTGGGCTGCCCATGGTCAGGAGGAGTTTGTTGCGAAAAGTAGTGGAGTGGAACCGTGGCTATCACTGGGACGTGCCACGTGGAGTCTGCCGCGGAGAGTGGAGCGGCGTCCATTATCGCGACTTGCCAGAGGATGGAGGAATCGTGCGGTATCCATCGCAGGAAGTGGAGCAGGATTGTGGCCATTATTGTGGCCTGCCAGGGAGTGATGGAGCCACACGAAATCCATCGCAGAAAGTGGAGCAGAGTCGTGGCCGTTACTGCAGCCCGCCAGGGAGTGATAGAGCCGCATGGAATCCGTCGCAGGAAGTGGAGCAGAGTCGTGGCTGTTGCTGTGGCCTGCTAGAGGGTCCAGACATGTCGGTCGAAGTCCGGCTGGAGCGTCTGGCAGAGAGAGGTGGCCAGTTACCCGTCTGAGAGGAGCTCGGAGTCCGACTCTCGTAGGAGTCCGGATGGAGTCTTCCTTCAGTCAAAGTCGGGGATGAGGTCCAGCTCCCGTGGGAGTCCGGACGGAGTCTTCCTGCAGCTGGAGTCGGAGATGAGATCTGGCTCCCGTAGGAGTCTGGGCGAAGTCTGTCTGCAATTAAAGTTGGGGGCGAAGCCCGGATCCCGTCGGAGTCCGGACGAAGTCTACCTGCAGCCGGAGTTGGGGACGAGGTCCGGCTCCCGTAGGAGTCCGGGCAAAGTCTTCCTGCAACCAGAGTTGGGGACAAGGTCCGGCTCCCGTGGGAGTCCGGGCAGAGTCTTCCTGCAGTCGAGTTGGGGACGAGGTCAGGCTCCCGTAGGAGTCCGGGCAGAGTCTACCTGCAATTGGAGTCATGGGCGAAGTCTGGCTTTCGTAGGAGTCCGGACCAAGTCTACCTGCAATTGGAGTCGTGGGCAGAGTCCGACTCCCGTAGGAGTCCGGACGAAGTATGCCTGCAGCCAGAGTCGGGGGTGAGGTCCGGCTCCCTTAGGAGTCCGGGCGGAGTCTACCTGCAATTGGAGTCGTGGGCAGAGTCCGACTCCCGTAGGAGTCCGGACGAAGTCTGCCTGCAGCCGGAGTCGGGGGCGAGGTCCGGCTCCCATAGGAGTCCGGGCGGAGTCTACCTGCAATTGGAGTTGGGGGCGAAGTCCGGACGAAGTCCACCTACAATTGGAGTCATGGGCGGAGTCCGGCTCTCGTAGAAGTCCGGACGAAGTCTACCTGCAATTAGAGTTATGGGTGAAGTCGGCTCCCATAGGAGTCCGGGTAGAGTCTTCCTGTAACCAGAGTTGGGGATGAGGTCCGGCTCCCGTAGGAATCTGGGCTGAGTCTTCCTGCAATTGGAGTTGTGGGTGAAGTCCGGCTCCCGTAGGAGTCCGGACAAAGTTTACCTGTAAGTGAAGTCGTGGGCGGAGCCCGGCTCCCGTAGGAGTCTGGATCAAGTCTGCAAGCGAAGTCATGGGCGGAGTCCGGCTCCCGTAGGAGTCCGGATGAAGTCTGCAGGTGAAGTCGTGGGCAGAGTCCGGCTCCCGTAGGAGTCCGGACGAAGTCTACCTGCAATTGGAGTTGTGGGTGAAGTCCGGCTCCCGTAGGAGTCCGAATGAAGTTTACCTGTAAGTGAAGTCGTGGGCGGAGTCCGGCTCCCGTAGGAGTCCGGACGAAGTCTGCCTGCCATCAGAGTCGGAGACGAGGTCCGGCTCTCATAGGAGTCCAGCAGAGTCTTCCTGTAACCAGAGTTGGGGACGAGGTCTGGCTCCCGTAGGAGTCCAGGCTGAGTCTTCCTGCAATTGGAGTTGTGGGTGAAGTCTGACTCCCGTAGGAGTCCGGATGAAGTTTACCTGTAAGTGAAGTCGTGGGCGGAGCCCAGATCCCGTAGGAGTCCGGACGAAGTCTACAGGCGAAGTCGTGGGCGGAGTCCGACTCCCGTAGGAGTCCGGACGAAGTCTGCAGGTGAAGTCGTGGGCGGAGTCTGGCTCCCGTAGGAATCCGGACGAAGTCTGCAGGTGAAGTCGTGGGCGGAGTCCGGACGAAGTCTACCTGCAATTGGAGTTGTGGGTGAAGTCCGGCTCCCGTAGGAGTCCGGACGAAGTTTACCTGTAAGTGAAGTCGTGGGCGGAGTCCGGCTCCCATAGGAGTCCGGACGAAGTCTGCAGGCGAAGTCATGGGTGGAGTCCGGCTCCTGTAGGAGTCCGAACGAAGTCTGCAGGTGAAGTCGTGTGCGGAGTCCGGCTCCCGTAGGAGTCTGGATGAAGTCTACCTGCAATTGGAGTTGTGGGTGAAGTCCGGCTCCCATAGGAGTTCGGACGAAATTTACCTGTAAGTAAAGTCGTGGGCGGAGCCCGGCTCCCGTAAGAGTACGGCCGAAGTTTACCAGCAGTTGAGGTCGGGGACGGAGCCTGGCTCCTACGGGAGCCGGGCGAAGCCTTCCAGCAGTTGAGGTCGGGGATGGAGCCCGGCTCCCGTAGGAGTCCGGGCGAAGCCTTCCAGCAGTTGAGGTCAGGGATGGAGTCCGGCTGCCGTAGGAGTCCGGACGAAGTCTTCCTGCGGCCGATCGACCACCGCGAACTTGGGTGGAATCCGCCCATCGTGGTGAGTCAGGTCGATGTTGGTGGGGGTCCATCCGTCGGTAGAACTTGGAAATGTTGCGGAGGCTCGGCCGCCAGAGAGGTTCGGCGAGGTGTTGCCGGAGGTCTGATGCCAGTAGAATCCCCGAAGGGTCGCCCCTATCACGAACTTTGACTGGAAGACCTTAGAATAGCCATCACAAAAACCAACCCAACCACAGACCAAAACCAATGAGATGTTGATTGAGCCTGAATCATCCAAAGAGAAAGAGGACCTTAAGGAAAGGGATGAATCCACATTATTAGCACCACCTCAATTACCTTGAGCTCCATTCCCAAGTGCATTAGTATCTCCTGCCCCATTTAATAAGAAGGGTAAACTAGATGAAATGTTAGAACTATTTAAACAAGTTCAAATCAATCTCCCCTTTCTTGATGTAATAAAACAGGTTCTGATCTATGCTAAGTTTCTAAAAGATTTATGCACACAAAAATAAAAATCTCGAACACATATCCTAAAAAAAGTCTGCCTCACTGAACAGGCTAGTTCAGTCTTTCAACATGCTGCCCCTCCTAAACTTAAGGATCCAGATGCCTCTATCATTTTCTGTGTCATAGCGAACCTACACATTGATAAAGCTTTGTTAGATCTAGGGGTTAGTATGAGCCTTTTGCCTAGTTTAGTATATGATCTTTTTGGATTTGGTGAGTTAAAATCCATTTCGATAACCTTGCAATTAGCTGATAGATTCGTTAAGGCACCGCATGGGATGATGGAGGATGTTTTAGTAAAGGTAGAGGAGTTCTATTTTTGATTGACTTTTTGAACTTAGATAAGAAGTATTATGGCGATCCAAGATAAATTCTCATAATTTTAGGATAACCTTTCCTAGCTATAGCCAATGCATGTATTAATTGTAGGACAGGAGTCATGTATATCTCATTTAGGAATAGAAAGCTGAGGTTAAATGTATTTTAGGCTCCTCATGGACCTCAAACCAACACTTGTTTTGAAGTAGAAGAAATAATAGAGGAAGCTACCCCTAGAGCTATTTCTCAGGATCCAATACATACACTTTGGGATTCTTTTAAGTGGATGATTTTGATCTAGATGGATATATTGAAAATGTGAATATATTATTAGAGCCATCTGATTTTAGCACCACTTCCCTATAGGCTGAGAAATATGAACCTTTACATGCATTACCTGCCCAAGTAGCTCCCTCTTTAGAATTACCACTAGAGCCACCCTTGATCACACCTGAATACATAGAACCAAATGACATTCTCCTAATGATCAATGTATTAGATCAAACTTCTAATCCAGAAATCCAATTTAGGAGCATTCTAGAAGAACAAATAGAAGAAATCCTTAATAAACAAGGGACTAAGAGTAGGGTTGTGAACCATCTTTTGAAAATTAAGAATAATAATGAAAGAAAAGAATTTATCAATAATAGGGTTGAAAACTACTTTCCAAAAATTGACGACCAAGTAATGAAATTTATCAGTGATGGGGTGGAAAGCTATCTTTCTGAATTTGGATGTGAAAGACCATGAGAATTTTCTAATCTAGTATTTGATCTTGGGTAAATGAGAGAGTTCATTGGTTAAGCTGAAGACGTTAAACTTAGCGCTTGTTAGAAGGCAACCCAATTTCTTAGTAGTCTTAATAAAAATCTGGCTGAAGACTTTAAATTTAGTGCTCCTAGGAGGCAACCTAGATCTTTTCATTTTACTTTTTTTTTTAGTATTTAGGACCTACTTTAGGATTATCGAAGCTAAGTTGGGGGGAGACCTATATCTGCTTTCCTTAAGGTCCCGGCTGAGCTGTGAATAAATTAAGCCCAGATGAACTCCTTTTTTTTCTCTTCTTTTTGCTTATCACATTCTTTTTATCTCCTCTATTGAGTATAATATCGATTAAATTGAGAGAGAAGAAAAACTAATTTAATTAAGTCCTTGAGTATGATCAAAAATAATTAATTTTGTGTACTCAAATTTTATCTTGATTTGAAGTTAAATAGGCACCCTAATCAATGATTGATTAACGATCTAGATAATTTTAGAGATACTAAGGAATAAATTATTGAGAAAACTTAAGGAATGTTAGGATTTAGATCAAAAAAAAATTTAGAGTAATTTTAGAACCCTCTTCTTACCAATCTCAATCAAGAATCTACTTCACGAGGGTTGGATGGAAAGATCAAGGTATGCAAAAGTTTTCTTTAGAATTTACTTTAAAAAAAAAAAGATTTTAGCATTGTCTCATAGAGTAATCAGGCCCCTTCACCTAAGTAAGCATTATGGTTCACATCAAAAGATGAGAATGCAAAAAATTTGATATAAAATCATACTTTTCTTGGACTCGAGTCAGTAAGTCTAAGGGATATTCTACACCTAATGCCCTAAAGCCAACTAATTTGGGAGTCATTGGCTAAAAGCTTACTATAAGGGTTAGCAAAAAAGTACATAAAAAAAAATATTGTAGATAATAAGGGGGACTAAATTGTAAAAAGATAATAAACTCAGCTCACATTAAGTTAGAGGATTTAAAGAGTGAGGTGGAAAGTTGGTGAAAGAAGAGTTCTAAAAATTTCTATGGCTAACATTCAACTACTAATTGGATTGAATTAGTAATCTAATGAAGTTTCTCTTTAATGGTCTAACCGGATATCAGCTGTCTTTAAGAATGTCTAGGATAACTTTCAATTCAAGGATGAGTCGGTACACACTGCTAATTTACCTATTTTACTCAAGGACGAGTAAAATTTAAGTTGGAAATTATGATAAGTACATTAAATATATCTATAAAAATATTAATTTATAAATTAATTTATCTTTATTCTTATAGAATTGATGCTTTTATTTGTGTTTTATAGAAAAGATGATTGTCAATGTAAATAGCTCGATTCAAGGGTTAGAAGGACTCAAGTTGGGAGAAAATCGGACTTAAAATGGATTCCAAATGAAGATCCAAAGGTGGCCCACATCCAAGCTCAATTCCTATTTTAATTAGACCCAAAATCAAGTTAAAACCCAACCCAAACTAGCCCAAATTAGTGCTCAGTGTACGGTGGACCAACCGACCGATCCACAGCACAATTTGCGGTCCACGTTGCGGTGCATAGGGGTGAAAGAATTTTCTATGCAATCAGATAGTTGAGAGGAAAATTTACACATGATCGGATGGCTGAGAGAGCTCTGTTCTATATCAAGTAGTAGTGGCCCACTTATTTGACATGATCGGATGGTTCAAAGCCATCCAAGGGCCTGATCCAATGGTCAGCATTCGATGTCGGTCGATAAAAACTGATCCAGCTCTATTTTGTGCCATCTGATGGTCCAAATCACTTCTAACACATGATCCAATAGTTGGAATTGATTTTGATTTGATCTGAGATATTTTTAATCTATTTTTGGGCCATTTGATCATGATCGAATGGTGGGCGTGGGTTGAGGAGTTTGATAATGATTAAAAGTCCGAATTTGATCTGATTTCAACTAGTTTTTGCTCTATTTAAAGGGAGAGACCATGGGATTTGAGAGAGATGGTGAGCAGCAGTGTGCAGAGCTGCAAATCTCTTTATTTTCTTTTTTCTAAAGTTTTGTAAGGAGTTTTTGAGAGAGAAAAAGAGGGTGGCAGCCAGGAGTTTTCTTCCTTGTCTTTCTCCCGTGAAGATGATGCTTACAGACACTATACGTGGCTAAACACTAAGTTTTTAGGAGAGTAGATGAGATTCTTTTAATATTTATATTTAGGATTCTTTGTCATGTAATTAGATCTTGATTGTAATGATTCTTTTCTTTCATGAATAATTTTTTTTTCATTATTACTTCAAGTATTGTGCATATTATTTGGACTATAAGTTAGATCTTTGAATAGCCTATGGCTACATAAAGATGAGTCATGATCTAAGAGTATGATTCATGCTCAGTGAGATAGACTGTAATCAAAATTTGATTATAGGATATTTTATTTATTTTTATAATTTGATACTTAGAATAATCTATGACTACATAGGGGCAGATCAAGAAACTATGATATGTATCCAGTGAGATAAGTTATGATCGAAGATTAATTATAGTTTTAATAATTATATAATAAAAAATTTATTTATATTTTATTAAAAAAATAAAATCAAAATTTTGGGATGCCTTTCTTATTTGCTTGCTTATTTATTATAATTTCTGTTTAATTCAAACTTTTGTTTCCTTTCAACCATATTCCCACTCTTTCATATTTTTAGTTTTGTGATTTAATCCTAATTAAAAGTGAACATAACCCCATTGATCCCTATGGATTCGAACCTGACTCACCCTATCTATATAGTTTGAGTTAGGTTTTATTTTTAACCACCCACGACAGCGATCATCAGTCACTACTAGAAGAAAAGTTAATTTTGAATTTTTGGAAAAGGTGGGTTTTGAAATTAGAAGAAAGTTAAAGGCTCAAGGTTGGGAATATTTGTGCAAATTGGATTTACCCAATTATCCCAATCTTATCCATGAATTCTATGGAAATGCAAAGGTCAAATACAACTGCATTGAAATAGAGGCTAAGAAAATCAAAATAATCCTTGATGCAGAAAAACTCGAACAATTTCTAAAAGCACCTACTTTTGAATCAGATCACCTGGTTGACAAGTGCAGTGGCTTGAGAACGGTTTTAGGAAGCAAAGATGTGGTGGAATTCGAAGAGATTCTAGCTAAAAGACTTTCTGTTGAAATTAGACTCCACTATATGAGTACTTGGATATTTCTCCTATGGGTTGGCAGATTTGACTTCGTTACAAAGGAAGACATTACTATCATGCATCACATAATTTAGGAAATCCCTTTCAACTTGCTAACGACAATGATCAAGGTTATGCAAGAAGCTACCTTAAGAGCAAAACCTACACTTATAGTGTGTTCCTCACTTTAATATTTAAAGATTTTGGAATTATCTTAGAGGGAGAACCATCAAGGAAGCTTCAGCAGTTCGATACTTACCACGATCGATCACTGCTGTGAATGGGATATATAAAGGTTGATGGTCATTGGGTGAAAAAGGGAAAAGAAGCAGAAGTAGAAGGACCCAGAGGTAGAGAAAGAGAAGTATATTCGATTGAGCCCAAGCTAAGAGAACAAACTCATCCACTTTAGCTACTCAGCTAGAGGTTCCTGCTTCTCAGATGGTTAGGTTAGCTAAAGATCAGATAGATAAGATTGTCCAGTGCATTCATGACAGGCTTCAGGACTTGATGAGGACTCTTATAAAATCTAATATCAGAGAGGCCTTGGATGAGTGTGGCTATTCTTTTGAGCCATTGGACTCCTACCTAACATCCACCTTAGATCCTGCACCCTCTGTAGACGAGACCCTTAGGATACAACATACCTTGCATGGTTGCATACTATCTTTGTTTGCTTGCTTGATCTGCTTATTTGTTTCTTTTTGTAAAGGATAGGCTACTTGTGCTAGTATGAACATTTTGTTTATCAATGATATATTATCTTTTTCTGAAATGAATAAGCACTTTCTTGATCTTATGAATGTATGATTCAATTGAATGAGAATTGATTGATTTATGGTGGACTAGTATTTTTTTTATTAAATGATTGAATGTGCAATAATTTGACTAATTGGACCTCCTTGTTAACCTTTTTGATTATGACAAAAAGGGGGAGAAAAAGAAGAAATATAATGAAATATAATGACTAAAAAGAAAAAGAAGAAGGAATGCAATGGATTGCAAAATTGATTAAAGAGAAAAATAAATTTTTGAAATTTTTGAAATGTTGCTTATCTATATAACAAAGTGGGAGTTTTGTGTGAGAAAATTGTTTCAAAATGTTTAAAATTTGATGTAATCTCAAAAGTGGACTTAATCAAATTATATTAATAACTCTACACTCTTTACATAAGATAGGGAGAGCTTCATTGAAAATGTAATAAATACTTAATAAAATTTTCAAAATCTTTTAATGCTTGAAAGGTAGTACTCAAAAAGTTTTGTTATCATCAAAAAGAAAGAGATTATCAGTCTTAGAATTAATTTTGATGATGTCAAAGATGTTTGAGTACAAATCATATTTACTGATGATGTTTTTGAGAGTGATTGTAGGATTTCTCAATATGCTCAGATGATTTATTCAAAAAGAAGTCATCACAAGAAGATTCTATTAGATGTATGCCCTAGAAGTCAGATTGGCTGATATTTGTAAACTTTCTTAGGACATATTTTGCAATGTTGACTTATAAATTAATAAAATTGGGTTCATTTTCATACATATTTGTGTTAAATTATGTCTATGTATCATCTATTGAGTTAATGACTATAATGATACATATTCTTAAGAGTTAAAAATTTGAGATATGTATCATTAATAATTAATTTATAAATTGCTCCCGATCATAGGATCATTACAGAGATGGTGCTTGATCTGGAGAGATTGGTGCACGATCGCTTTTTTAGAATAGATGAATCTTGAATCTATGATGTGGAGATATCGGAGCGAGAGTGCAAGTGCTTGTTAGGAATAAGGATACTAAGCGTGATCAAATACGAGTAGTCACTAGAATATCTACCTTTTCATCAGTGACTAAACTTGATGCTGCAGTAGGGTGAGTAGTTCTTAGACCTATGGTGCCTCGACTGTTCATCATGAAGATGCTATAGTTTGACTATACCATAACTAAATCTTCTAGCCATATGAAGTCTTGAGGTATATGTTGGCTACAGTAGACTCATTGTAGGAATAGGATGTACACCAAGATGGGATCCATCGGCCTTGGTAGTGTTGGAAAAGCATAGGGATTTCATGTATATATTTCAAAAAATTTCACAGCAAAATAAAGCTAGATTAAAAGTTTTAATTTATAAATACATACATAAGATCAGATCTTAAAACACCTACAGAAGGATCTATGACATGATATAGTATGCATAAAAAAATCTGAATTTAAAATCAGCAAGCATGTAAAAAATCAGCACAAGCAATAGATCATATTTATAGCTTCTGGGGTTTCGAACCCTATACCTGAGCATGGATAGATGAATACCACCATTGAAATTCATGGATCTGAGGCTCTTTTGGTCACTCACAGCTGCGCAAGGTGTCCGACCTCTATAGATCGTCCACATGAAGTCCTCGAACCGATCAGTCTTCCACGGATGTGTTAGCTCACATAGACGGTTTCTGATAGCAGATTTGATTTGATTTTCTTTTTCGATTATCTCAAATCCTTTCAATGTTGAAGATAGATTAGAGGATGTACTGGATGGTGGAGGAAAAATCAGAGAAGAACTCTCTTCTCTCTTGTATTTTTTCTCATCTGAAAATCCTAGAACAATTCTAGATCTCTCAACCAAAGAGGAGTCGGATCTCCTCTATGCACACGCACCAAAGCAAAGCCGCCCACCCCAGATCCTTATGTCCCTAAGAGAGGATCAGCTCCTTTCTTTCTCAGCGCTCTCACGATGAAAAGCAAAGAGTATTCAGCACACAAAAAATTAGATCTTTTATGGTTGCCATACAAAGTGAAGAGGTTGGATAAGGATCAAATTGAGTTCGAATCCAAAACCATTTTGAGTTCAAACTCTATCAAATTTGATCCTCACCCAAACCCATGCCTAGAAGGGCCGAACAAAGGGATAAAGTTATGGAAAAGAATCAGGATTTATTTCCTTTTTGGCACACAAAATAGGCACCTTCACAAGGGGCCGGTGGGTGGGTAGATAGGGATAGGTCTTTAAGACCAATTCAAACTCCTTTTGAATTAAACTTCTAGCCATCCTATCTTATCTATAAAGGGTGACAACAAGAGAGCTTTGGCATGAAATATTCAGCACATAAACCAATTTGTGTGTGAAATAATGCATGGAGAGAAGGAAGAGGCGTAAGGGAGGAAGTCCAATTACATTGGACTCTATGGTTTAGTCAATTAAGTCCTTAATTAGATTTCATCCAAACCCATTTTAATTAGATCTAAATAGACCATGATGAACCTAATCTAATTAGGTTCCTATGGCCTCAATTAAATCTGATCAAATTAGAGAATTAACTGAGCTATAATTCTGATCAAATCAGGATTTATTCTTTCTTAGTGATTAGGTTATCTTATAACCTAATCGAGATTGACCTAATTAAATCCAATTTAATTAGACTTGATCCAGACTTTAATGCTCAATCAAATTTTATTAATCAGTGATCTAATTGCTAATTAATCTTTTTGAATTTCACTAACACTTAGCGAATTAATTTATTGGAACTATTGCACAGGGTTGATTATCAATCGCATTGACAATTTTACCCTCAAAGATTCTCAATCATCGATCTGCCAATTGATCGGAGAGGAACTTCTAATGTGTATGATCTCATAAGTTCAAACCAAAACTGACAGCATAGGAACAGATTTCTATACGAATCAAAGTAACAAACTATTAATGATACCCGACGTTCGGATAGGCTGAATATATGCAAAACAATACTCAGAAACCTACTAGCATATAGTTACTATATAATTTATTCCTTTAACCCTTGATGCTTAGGATGACTTAGAATTTAAACTGTCAACTCACTACAACAAAACAGGTTATTAGCGATAAAATTTTTTTATCACTAATAACTTATTTTCATCATTAATTATTCATCATCAATAATCACATCATTGATAATATTTTATGATGAAAAAAATATTTTATCACTAATAAAAAATATTTATGATAAATAATTTTCATCGTTAAAATATTTTCATTGAAAAATTTTAATCAAAAAAATATTTATGATGAATAATAACATCGCTAAAAATAAAATATTAATAGTGATGAAAATTTTTTCATCACTATTAATTTAATTAAAATATTTTTTGAAATAAATTTTTTAAAAATTTTTAGCGACAAAAAATTTTCATTACTAAAAATATTTTTTGCAATGAAAATTTTTTATCACTATTAATTTAATAAAAAAATTTTAAAAAATAAAATTAAATAATATTAGCAACAAAAATCTTATATCATAAATAAATCAATTTTTGATGAAAATTTTCATCGCTAATAATTATTTACAATGAATAATTTTTCATCATTATTAATTATATATAAAATTTTAATAATTTTATATTTATTAAAAAATTAAATTATTATACTAAAATATTTTTGGTGATCAATATTTTATCAAAAATAATTCCATCAGTAATAATTTAATCATATTTTTAAAAAAAATAATTTATGAATATATTTTTTAATTTATATCTATAATATTTTTTATAAATTAAAAAAAATTAAAATAAAAAATTTACATAATAAATAGATAAATAAATTTTATTATTTTATTATATTAAATTAAAATTATAAAAAATTTTAAATAAAAATAAAAAAATACATGAAGAAGCCATCAAGTATCGACTTCTAGAGAACGAGCTGGAGAAGGAGAGCACTCGAAAGAGCTCGGACCGACCTGTGCTGCCTCATCAGCTGTATCGTCTGCTCTATCTTTGCCATCTGCTCCATCATCTAGATTTAGAGCTACTGATACTCGTTGTGCATGCAACCAACTCCTGAGCTCGCTGCTCAGCCTGCCTCTGCACCTCCGTCAGTCGAGCTTCGCATGCAGAATAGATGTCAGCCCTAGATGAGCATGATGATGAGGGAGCAGTGATCCCATACCCTAGATCTCTAACATAACAGGATCTCATACTAAGCACCTGATCACAGATCTCATCATCTTTGGGTGCGGTCAAGCCCACAGGGATAGATTGGGATTTCATGTCTGTCATACGATCTTAAAAATTAAATTTATAGCTATTTTAATTTTATAACAAAAATCAAAATATGAATAAAAAAATAATTAAAAAATTTATAAAGAGCTCCTGACTCTCCGTCGTCCACTCCCCTGACCGTCGCTGGTGGGTCTATTGGTAGATATCAATCCTACCAGGAAGCTCACCACTCTCAGCATCTCTCTGTAATTTGAGAATTAATTAAAAAAAATTTAAATAACTATAGAATTATATGATAATTAAAAATTTAAAATTATCTACCATGTGCTCTATATGACGAATGAATGACCTCGAACCCCCATAATGCAGTACGGTCAGTCTCATCCGATTCGCAACATTCTGAGTACATCTTCTCTTCATGTAAATTTAAATTTTCATCCATCTCTAATCGGGTTAGTATGTAATATACATCTTTAGATATTATTTTTTGTACAACATGCCAATTACCTCGATACTTTAGATTTTTCAAATATATTACTTGTTTCGCTTGAGTTGCTAATATATACAGCTCATTTTGGTGCCATATTCATGCAAAATTTACATTGATATAGTATGAATCGATATGAATATCAATCTTTTTATTACTAATATCCCATCATTCACACTGAAATAAGAATACAGAATTACTGGACCCATATTTTAGTTCTAGGATATCTACCAGTACACCATAATAATTAATCTCTTCTTCTCTTTCATATCCTATTGTAGCAATCCCACTATTCTGGGTCTGTCGTTGCATCTCAAGCTCCCTTATGTGAAATCTCATTCCTCCAATGATACAGGATGCGTAGTGATTAACCCTTCAATTGAGACCACATGCTAAATCGTACAACTCATCGATCGTACCCATTTTTTTATTGAAATACTTATATTTTATCTACACCATAATATAAAAAATTATGTTGGTTCAAATAATATTATTTATAATTAAATAAAATTATTTTATAAATTTTTTCCTATATCGATCATCGGCATCCGTATTATTCTCTCTACATAGTATACTCTTATGCTCACTACAATAAGTTATAATTTTTAATTTTATATTGATATGAAAAATTTACTTAAAATATTAAGCAGTATGCTAAGATGGTACTTACTCAATGAAATTTTTAATTTTTTATAATTATTTAGAATGTAAAAGTGTGCTTTGGATAGCTTGTTCACATCCATAAATTTATATCTCCTTACACCAATAGTCAAACTATTTGTTTAAATATAGATAATGTCAGTTCATTGTCACTCCATTCACGATCTACGTTACGATCTATATGATTGAATTTTATTTCGATATCGTCAAAATATGTGGAGCAGAATGTGAAACACTCCATAGCTACATATGCTTCCGCTATAGATCCTTCAGGCCTTGCTTTATTGCGCATATACTTTTTTAAGGTACACAAGAATCTATCGATAAAAATAAATTTAAATTTTAAAAATATATTTATATCTTATAATTGATATGACAAAGTGCATATAATTTTTTTACCTTTCAATAGGATATATCCATCGATAATATACTGGTCCAGCCAAAAGAGCTTCCTTTGAAAGATGAATAGCCAGATGCACCATAACATCAAAAAATGATGATGGAAAATTTTTTCTAACTTACAAAGAATGAGTATGATATCCTTCTTTGATTTCTCAAGTAAGTTAATCTTCAATTTTTGACAACACAGTTCTCAAAAAAATACTCCCAGCTCAATCAATGTAGTTTGAACATCACTACCTAAATAGTCACGCATGACCACAGGAAGCAAACGTTGCATCATCACATAGGAGTCATAACTTTTCATGTCAGAGATATTGCCGTCGTTGTTTCCAACACACCGTGATATATTTAAGGCATATGCATCAGAAAACTTTATGATTTTGAACCATCTATAAAAATTCTTCTTTTCCTCATCAAATAGCGAATAACATGCAAGTGGCATAAAAA
This sequence comes from Elaeis guineensis, assembly GCF_000442705.2. Taxonomy (NCBI): domain Eukaryota; kingdom Viridiplantae; phylum Streptophyta; class Magnoliopsida; order Arecales; family Arecaceae; genus Elaeis; species Elaeis guineensis. Next base: position 23,917,792 of record NC_026001.2, read on the forward strand.
ATCTCTCACCTCGATGAACTAAATGCAACTTTGGTCGGATTCTTATTTTCTGTATATCAAGGTGAGCTGTTGTACCATCTTTTATTTTTCTTGAGATGTTCAATACAGTATGATGATATTATCATAAATATTCTTTTCAATATGCATTATATCCAGATTATGATGAAGTAGTAGCTGCTTCCAATACAGTAGTTCGAAAAAGATGCTTCACTTCATCCAATTTAGCTCAGCTTCAGTACGCTTCCACTTGCGAGTATCCAATGTTTTTCCAAATTGGATATTTTCAAGGACTTCAAGTTGTTCTAAAATTTTTTCTCTACTTAACTCCTAAGGTGGGGGATGCCGGTCAGACTTACCATCAAAATATTGGTTATAACGGGTCCTCCAAAAATGATTAGCAGGGAGAAACCGTCGATGACCCATGAAACATATTTTTTGTCTGTGCTTTAAATGTAAGAAAGATGCATCTCTATTGCATATTAGACATGCAAGATATCCTTTGGTGCTCCATCCAGATAAGTTTTCATATGCAGAAAAATCATTTATGATCCATAGAATCGAAGCATGCAACTTAAAATTACTTCGACTCATAGAATCATATGTCTGTACCCTATTTTTTCATAGCTCCTTCAGATCATCGATTAAAGATCGTAGAGATACATCAATTTTATTACCTGATGCTTTCGGATCCAGAATCAATAGTGACATAAAAATAAATGATACTTTCATGTACTTCCAAGGTGACACATTATATACAACTAGCATCACAGGCCACATGCTGTAAGAGGTACTCAGATTGCCAAAGGAATTAAATCCATCTGTCGCTAGACCAAGTCGGATATTGCGCGGGTCACTCATAAAGTGTGGATGCTTTGCATCGAAGTCTTTTCACACTAAAGAATCGATCGAATGGCTAAGTATGTTCTCCTCTAGAACCCACTGCTCATAATGTCATCTCATTTCTTCAGCTGCCTTTGTAGACATATACAACTTTTGAAGTCTTGAAATTAATGAAAAATACCTCAAAATCTTTTGAGATATCTTCTTTGCTTTTCTATTATCGATTTTGTATCTAGGCTCACCGTATTTCAGATATTCAGTTGCTTGTTCGTTATCCTTATAAAATAATATACAGTCAATTTTGCATGCATGTATAGGAATACAGCCAAATCTCAATTTTTGCATGTATATTTTTGCTTCAGAATATGATTTTGGAAGTCTCTCTCTATCAGAAAGAGTTGCTTTAATCAATATCAAAGTTTGATCAAATGACTTCTGACTCCATCGGTTCACGATTTTAATATGAAGTAATTTTATCAAAAACTCTAATTTGAAAAACTTTATACAATTTGGATAGAGTAGCTCTCGTGCATCCCTTACAAGCTTTGGAAACTGTTCAGAAGTTCCTTCTACCTTAAGCTAGATATTATGTTCATGATCAAAATTGCTTTCAGATGTAATAGTACTCATGCGTATATTTGAACAAGCATCCTGATATAAATATCTAATAATTCTCCTATACCACTATGTTTGATAGGTCCAGCAGCATCACTATCATCTTCAGTATCATCATCGTCACGTATCACTTCATTCGGATCACCCTCCCTATGCCATATCCAATAAGTATACTTCTTATCCATACCATACTATAGCAGATGCTCCTCAATAAGTGTTATATGACAATATATCAAATTGACACATCTCTTACATGGATACTTTATCTGACTAGCACTGTTAGCCTTATGCCATGCAAACTCAATAAAATCTCGAACTTTTTTTTAATATTCAGGCAAAAAAATATCTCGAGCATTCATCCAATTTTTGTTGATATCCATCTAACAACAAACACAAAATCATTAACAACTAAAAAATGATTTAGTGGTATTCTGGATCCCGATCCGAATTTCGGACTGAATTGCGATCCAAATTTCGATCAAAATTTCAATCTGGATCCAGACATGGATCACTTTACACAAAATAATACATATTAAAAAATACAGACTGAACAGTAGCACAGAAGATATCCTTCCATCAATTTAATAAAGTAAAAATATATGATCTTATCCATTTCAAATTATTACTAATAGGTGTGGTCCTATCTTTTTTAAAAAAATAATAATCTTATTATTATAATTAGTAGATATTTTGTTTTATTTTTATGAAAATTTTTATGGTATCTCCCCATGGTTCTCCAAGTATACGATGTGAATATGGTGCTTATGTATCCTATCCACCATATATCTAGAGAATAATGGATAGATAACTACTGAATACCACATAATAAAATAAAATATCAACTATTAATAATAATAATATTATTACTTTTCCAAAAAGCCCGAATACAGGACATCCAAGAGTCAATCTCGATAAAGATCGACTCTTGAACAGAAATCTATGGCTTAATACAATTTAACTATCATTTTGAATATACATTTGAAGATAGATTTCTAATTTATTAAAAAAGAATAACTCCGTATTGAAATTTTTTCATCAAAAATTTCAATAGAATTTTTTTTAAAATAAAAATTTTTTTATATTTAATTATAATATCAGCAGCATATAAAATAGCACATAAAATAGTTAAATTATAATAAGTAACATCAATGTGCATTGTGTTAGTGAAAAAATAATTAATCAAATAATTAAATAATTTTAGTGATAACATTAAAAAATAATATGCAATAAATATAATTAATCAAATAATTAATCAAATAATTTCATCCCTGTCGGTGCCAGCCCCATCCCCGTCAGCCCGACCCAGCCCCATCCCCACTGACATCGGCCCAATCCCCACCAGCTCGGCCCCATCCCCATTGGCCCGACCCCTTCCTCGCTGGCCCGGCCCGGCCCCATCCCCGTCGGCCCCTCGATGGTCTGAGAAAACACCAAAAAAAAAAAAACATATCGACGGCGGATGCAGGTGCCACCGGCCCAGCCCTATCCCCATCGGCCCCGGCCCGCACCGCCGGCCCGGCCTGTGCCGCTGGCCCGACCCGACCCCATCCTAGTCGGCCCCCCGATGGCCCAAGAAAACACCAAAAAAAAAGAAAAAAATTTATCGACGGAGGGCGCAGGCACCGCCGGCCCAACCCGCCCCAGCCCCATCCCTGTCGGCCCCGACCTCATCCTCACCGGCCCAGCCCGACCCCATCTTCGCTAGCCCCGACCCATGCTGCAGGCTCGGCCCCATCCCCGCCAGCCCCGGCCCCATCCCCGCTGGCCCCCCGATGGCCCAAGAAAACATCAAAAAAAAGAAAAAAAAATTTATCGATGGCGGACACAGGCGCCGCCTGCCCAGCCCGGCCCCATCCCCATCGGCCCCGACCTTGTCCCCACTGGCCCGGCCTGGCCCCATCCCCTTCGACCCCTCGGTGGCCTGAGAAAACACCAAAAAAAAATATTTATCGATGGCGGATGTAGACGCCGCCGGCCCGGCCCGACCCGACCCCATCCCCATCAGCCCCAGCCACATCACCACCGGCCCGGCCCAGCCCCATCCCCGATGGCCCATCGGTGGCCCGAGAAAACACCAAAAAAAAAAAGAACCATACCTTATCGACGGACGGCGACGGCAGCAGAGGTGACGGTGGTCGGACGGCAGATGCAGCGGGGAGAGGGGGGAGAGTAGAGAGGGGAAGGGGGGACCAGTTTCACTCAAAACCAAGGGGGAGGGGAAGAAAATGGGTTTTGGGATGGGACTTGACGGGATGCGACCTATTAGCGATGAAATTTTTATCGCTAATAATTTATTTTTATTGCTAATAATAGTATAAAAAATATTATTTATGACGAAAGAAAAAATTTCATCACTAATAATGTTATTAACGATGAAAAAATTTTTTATTGCTAATAGTTTCTATCAAAAAAATATTTTTCACTAAAAAAATTTCCCACCAAAAAAAATTATTCGCAATAAAAAGCTTTGCATCGTTAATTATGTTATTAGCAACGAAAAAATATTTTCGTCACTAATAATTACTGAAAGGAAATTCTTTATTTTTTTCAAAAATTTGCGATGAAAATAAATATGAGCCATGTGATGCAATTTAACTCCTTAATTGGTGGATCTTCCATAGCAAGTTTATATATATATATATATATATATATATATATATATATATATATATATATATATATATATATATGTATGTATGTATAGCCAAGTTAGTATCAAAAAATAAACATGAGCAATGTGATGCAACTTAACTCCTTGGTTGGTGGGTCTTCCATAGAAAGTTTATATATATATATATAGCCAAGTTAGGATCAGATCGACAGTATTTGGACTCAGATATGATCATATCAAAATTCTGTAATAGAAGTTCTAAATCAATGATTTAAGCCATTGAATGTGATCTAATATCTCAAAGCTGCTTGCACACAAAATATCATATGATTTCTAATCCTTAACTTATGCATCTATGAGTCAAAAATTGAATAGTCCAAATAAAATGAAATTAGATATATTTTTTTGATCATTTGATGCATAGGTTAGGGATCTTCAAATCATATAATATTTTTGTATACAAGTAGTTTTAAAATAGTAGATTACATCCAATGATTTGGATTATTGATATAGGGTTTTCATTATCCAGTTTTGATTTAATCGGATCTAAACATGTATATATTGCTTTGAAAGGATCAACACTTTGTAATCCTTACTGGCCTCTAAAGGTTCCACGATAGGTACCTCAAGTATTCATGCATGGTCCTTGCCTCTAAAGATCCTATCATAGGTACCTCAACGATTCATATGTCATTTTATCATATCAGAATCCACTTATATTTTAGACCATGATTGTGAAGTTATAATATAAGATAGGCAACCAATATAAATGTGAAAAAAGGGTTTAGAGATATGAGTTTGGTTTTATTTAGAATTGAATGAATAGTACTGTTTGATATTTAGATGAGAATGAATTTAGAATTGGGATCCAAGTCTTCTAATGAAAAAATATTTAAACTGGATCACATTGTCTAGGACACATATTAGGTGACTTTGTTTCAATTTACTTATCTAATCTGTTATTTTCATCATAAATACATATTATTTACGATGTAATATTTTTGTCACAACTAATCTATTATTTTTAAATTTTTAAATTTTTTTAAATACTAGTGTTGAAATATTTTTGTCATAAAAAAAGATATTAGCGATGAAAATATATTTTTTTATCGCTAATAGTCAAGTTTTTAAAATTTTAAATTTTTTTATTTTTCACATATTAGCGATGACAAATATTCATCATAAATCATCAATGATTTTGCGATGGATAAGTAAAATTTTATCATAAATATGGATTATTTATGATGTAACCTTTTTGTCGCAACTAATCTTTTATTTTTAAAATTTTTAAAACTTTTTAAATAATAGCGATGCAAAAGTTTCATCATAAAAACATGTTTATTAGGGACGAAAAACCTTTGTTCCATCACAAAACTCTTGATTATTTATGATAAAAATATTTTCATCTCTAATAATCTAGTTTTTAAAAATTAAAATTTTTTTATTTTTTCATATAGTAATGATGAAAAATATTCGTCATAAATAATCAAGGGTGTTGTGATAGAAAATAAAAATTTTATCATAAATATGAAATTATTTATGATGTAATATTTTTATCATAAATAATTTATATTTTTTAAATTTTTAGTTTTTTTAATTTTTTTATTATTAGCGATGAAATATTTTTATCATAAAAATTTTAGTATTAGCGACATAAAAATATTATTCATCATAAATATCTTAATTATTTACGATGAAAATTAATTCATCACTAATCATGAAGTTTTTAAATTTTTAATTTTTTTTTTATTTTTTCATATATTAGTGATGAAAAATATTTATCGTAAATGATTAGTATTTTATGACAGAAAGTATATTTTCCATCATAAATATTTTGTTATCTACGATGTAATTTTTGCATCATAAATAATATTTAATTTTTAAATTTTTAAATTTCTTAATTTTTTAAAATGTTATTGATGAAATTTTCATCATTAATAATTTTTATTTATGACATAAATGACAATTTCATCACAAATAAGGCAATTATTTTTGATGAAAAATTATGTCGCCAAAAATTTTTAATATTCAAATTTTTAAAATTTTTTATTTTTTTTCAAGTATTAGTGATGAAAACTTTTATTGTAAATAACAAATATTTATGATGGAAAATCTTTTTTTGTCACAAACACTTGCATTATTTATGATGACAAGTTTTTCATCTGTAATATTTAAAAATTTAAAATTAAAATAATATTTTATTATTTATGATGAAAATAATCATCACAAATTATCTGTATTTATGATAAATTTTTTTTCATCACTAATATTTTTTATTTATGATGAAAATATAATATCATCATAAATATTTTTTATTAACGATAGAAATTTTGAAACATCATAAATAGCTTTATTTACGATGAAATTTTTTTTCATCATAAAAACTCTCTTTTCTTTTAGTGACTCTTAATAGTACATCCATTATGTGTCTCAACCTAATAAATTCTGTGACTTCTCACAAAGATTACCCTGGCCAAGGTCTTACTAAGTTGAAACATAAAGCATTATCTCCAATCTCTTGGAGTGGTCAATCCCATCTTGACTCGCGCATCAACTTCATAAGTACTTGATTGTGCCCAAAAACCTTCCAACTTTGAATTAAAAATTCAAGTAGCTGGTACCAAAGCACAGTGTTGCTTGCAAGTTATCATGGTGATCTCAGATCGTAGAGACACTTATATCCATATCTTTTTGGAGTAACCCTTGACAGTAAAGTACTCTAGAGTTGGTCATATTTAGTGAAATGTAGTCTTATATTTCACCTGCATGCCATACCAATATCTCCATGTTCTTTGGTTAAAGGGACAACCAACCTATATGATACACAATGACCTACACTTGATATAATTATCATCTTTATAATAAATATATCGTTTGATCACAAACTGATTTAAGAATTAAATGATAAATCCTCCTTTATCGATCAAAATAGTCCGAGGGACATTCATCATAACAGGAGTTCGATATAAAAGATGCAAAAGCTTATGATGAAAATCTATCAATAATATTTTATTAATGATTAATTCATATATATTTATATCAATTAGCTCAATCGTCAATAAACTGATGATTGACTTTGGAACACAATTTTCAAAAACTCCCACTTGGATTAAAGCCAATCGATATAGTATCGTATATCCATCTTTGATTTATGATCTTCGAACTCCTTGACCGCAAGGGCTTTAGTGAATGGGTCAGCCAGATTCTTCTTTCCATCGATCTTCTGAAGTTTAACATCATCTCGATCCATAATTTTTCGGATAAGGTGATAGCGATATAGAATATACTTCGTCCGCTGCTGTACCTTCAGCTTCTTTGCCTGAGCTATGGCTCCAGTACTGTCACAGTAGATTATAACTGGACCATCAAGGGAGGGTGCCACTCCAAACTCGATGATGAACTTCCTCAGCCACACAGCTTCCTTCACAGTATTAGATGCCATGATGTACTCTACATTGCATACTAAATCGTCCATAGTGTGCTGCTAAAAATTTTTTCAGTAGACTACTCTACTATTTAGGATAAATATATATCCTGACATGCTCTTGCTATCATCACGATCTGACTGAAAATTGAAATCAGTATATCCCATGAGTTTCAAGTCAGATTCTCCATAAACGAGCCATTGGTCCTTAGTATTTTTTAAATACTTAAGGATGATTTTTGCAACCTTCCAATAGTTCTCATTCAGATATGACTGGTATTTGCTCACTATCCCTAGTGAGTATGCCACATTTGGTCTCGTACATATCATGGCATATATTATAGAACCCACTATCGAGGCATATGAAATTCTACTCATATACTTTCTCTTGAGGGTTGTCGGACAATCCTTCTTTGAGAGAAAAATTTTATAGCTTATCAGAAGATAGCTAGTCTTTCTTGAAATTCTTCATATTGAACCATTTCAGAATGGTATTAATGTACGTAGACTGGGAGAGCCCAAGTAGTCTCCTGGATCTATCTCTATAGATCTATCCCTAGGATGTAGGCTGCTTCTCCTAGATCCTTCATGAAGAAGTATGACGACAGCTACACTTTTATTCCCTGTAATGCAGGGATATCATTTTTGATTAAGAGATGTCATCCACATACAAAATAAGAAACACAGCTACTGAACCATTAGCCCAATTGTATATGTAGGGTTCTCCTCTATTCTTAACGAAGTCATACGTTCTGATCATCTTATCAAAATATATGTTTCAACTTTGAGATGTCTGCTTCAACCTATAAATGGATCTCTATAGCTTGCACACCTTGGATTCGTCTATGGATGTGAACCCTTCAGGTTGTATCATATACACCTCTTCATTCAGCTTCCCATTTAAGAAAGCTATCTTCACATCCATTTGCTAGACTTCATAGTCTAAGTATACTGCTATCACAAGCATGATCCGAATGGACTTAAGCATTACTATAGAAGAAAATATTTCATCATAGTCAATACCATAATATTGATGATATCCCTTGGCAACCAGACTGACTTTATAAATCTCCACCTTTCCATCTGCATCCCTTTTTCTTTTGAAGACCCACTTACATCCTATGGATTTTACTCTTTTAAGTGGATCAACTAATGTCCACACATCATTGACCTTTATGGACTCCATTTCAAATTTCATAGCTTCAAGCTATTTTTCAGAGTCAGACCTCTGTATCGCATCCATATAGCTGATTGGATCCTTATCGTTCTCATCGAGCTTAATAGAATAACTATCTCAGACCAAAAAATCATAGTATCTATCGACTGACACAATATTCTATTGGATCGCCTTTAGGGTGGTTCTACATTGGGCTTCAGATTTGATCTAATCAAATTCGATTCAGATTCAATCATTGGTGTCGGTTCTATTGAACTTCATCAAGCTCGATATTAGAGGCACTTGTTCCTTCACTGAAGAACTTCTTTTTCAAAAAGTATGCCTTTCTACTGACAAATATTTTTTGTTCAGTAGGGAGGTAATGTTGGGAAATATGTTCCAAAAGCCAATTGTCAACCTGTTGACGGTTGAGCAACCTTGTATTGTAACTGATTTGTTAATAAATAAAATATATTTTTGGTATTTTCATCATAAATTTTTATCTTCTAATGAACTCCGTTGTTGTGATGAAATCCTTAAGACTATTTAGGTTCGATAAATAGAAGATTTATCGATTAGTCTTTAAAACTGTTCACGATCAAATGATAGACTGTTAATAAAGACGACAGCTTCTATCGAGCATAGGTCGCTATAGGCCATATGGATTGGTTGTCCTCTTAACCAAGGAGTGTGGAGACACTGGTATGGCATACAGGTGAGATGTAAGGGTACATCATCATTGAACGTGACCAACTCCAGAGTATTCTACTGTCGAGAATGTCTCTGATGGGATATAGGTATAAGTATCCCTTAGACCTAAGATCGCCTCAGTGACTTGCAAGTAACTCACTGTGCTTTGGTACTGGACTAACTAAAATTTTAATTCAGTGATGGAAGGCTTCTTGGTACAGTCAAGTACTTGCAAAGTTAGAGTGTGATCAAGATGGGATTGACCACTCCAAGAGTTGGAGAAGAATGAGTCATTGTATTTCAATTTAGCAAAACCTTGGCCAGGGTAATCCATCAGATGGATTTGATATTTTGAAATATAATGTGGACAAGGGGATGAATTATATGAAAACTATATCTGCATGGGTTCTAAGGATGTTCTACACATTCGACCTATCTGACCGTCGGATACCATTGCTAGATGGTCACTTCGATTGGTATAAAAATTTATTCTTATACTACTGACTTAGGTTCAGACCTATGAGATCACTCATATTAGAGTTCACAATCCGATCGGATGGTTGATCAATGATTAAGAATCGTTCTAGGGTTAAACGATCAATACGATTGATATTTAACCTAGTACAAGTGTTACATGAAGATCAATTAGCAATTTGATTATTAATTGGCTTAATTTGATTAATTCAATGGGTTGAGATTAATTTTAATTAAATATAATTTAATTAGATTTGGTTTGGGCTTGATTGGATCAAGTCCAATTAGTTTATTGGATAAGCCAAGTGCAAGGAAAAACTAGTCTTAGTTTAATTAGGACTTGGATCAACCTAATTTCTAATTCGATTAAAAAATTAAATCAGATTTAAATCTAATTTAATTTGATTAAATTAGATTCTTAATTAGGTTAATATCTATTTTAATTGGGTTGATTTGATTTTGGTTTGATTTGGTTTGAGAAACAAAATTTGGACAAGTCATAGATTGAATCCTAGTAAGACTAGGATTCCACCTTGCGCCACCTTAACCCCCCACACCTACTCTCTCTTATTTTGTGCGACAAAACCTTCTCTCCCAGGCCTTCATGCATGCCCAAAGCTTTTTACTCTATTTCTCTTACATGGAATGTGGTTGTGGACCAAGTCAAAGTAGGAATTAGTTTGGATTTCAAATTCTATGAGATAGAATTTTAGGAAATCAAAACTCTTTCCTTATGGCACTGATTTTACTCAGATATTTTTTGAGATTTTTGTGGCTTTTATGGCATATATTGTGCATCCTTTTCTGGTGGTCCATCATAGAAAAAGAAGGAGGGGGCACCCATAGTTGGGCACCACTTGTCTTGCCCTGTTTAGATTTTCCTTGACTAGGTATTTGACCTAGATAAAGATTCTTCATATCTATTTATTTAAGATGAATTTCTTCATGAAATTTTTGTAAATTATAGAGAATTGAGAGACCTTTGGGGTGGGTATAAATTAAAGAGAAAGAGTGTTGGGGTGTGGAGATATATTAGATACAAAACTAAGTGTCTGGGTTAGAGCAAAGAGAAGAAGAAGAGGGTCGTCTTCTAGGGTTGCTGAGTTCACCTCTTTCCTTCCTCCATCTGTGAGTTTTCTAAGAGTGTCTCATATCTAAAACTCTTCTCCTACTTTTCATCTTTAGAAGAGTCCAAATCAAGAAGAAGGAGGCATCTGATCGACCATCGAAAAAGGATCAGCACAGTACTAGCATACTGTGCTGATTTTCTGGACCAGGACTTCTGATCGTGATTCGTGGGCTCATGTGGATGACTCCTAAAGGCCGGACATATGTGTGGCTCGCAACATCATCCTCAAACTCGGATCAGCAAAGTTAGAACATCTAACTTGCAAGATAATAGATCTGATCTATTATATTTTACATACATTAGATGTAGTATAGAAACATGTTGATATGATCAATATGTAGTTCTTGCTCTTTATATTTTAATTTTTGATTTAATATCATATAATAATTATGTAATAGGATCTTAGATCTAGAGATTCTCTGATTTTATAAGATAAATTTTGATTTATTTTAGTCTTTCACTGTCTGATCTTGAAAAAGTTTCAAGATCTAACCTTGAAACCCTAGATTTGGTTCCTTCAGATAAAAGTAATATCTCCTCATTTTTTTGAGGTATCCTACTAAATAACACTTATTGGATCTAGATCCGATCTTATCGGTCTGTAATCATTTGACACAAGTCGGACATGTCCAAACCTTAAGATAAGAGAGGTTTGGCCTACGTTCTGATTATATCTCATATGGTGCTTTACTAACTGATTTACTTGAAATATTATTGAGCACAAAACAGACTCCTCAAGTGCATATCCCCAAAAGAAGATCGACAGACTTGAAAATCCTATCATGGATCGAACCATATCCAACAGGATTTGATTCCTCCTTTCTGAGATGCCATTATGCTGTGGTGTCTCTGAAGAGATCCATTGTGAGAGAATCTAATTTTTTCCTAGATATGTCAGAAATTTACTGAAAAGATATTCACCTTCTCAATCAGATCGAAGAGTTTTACTACTCTTTCCAGTTTGTTTCTCTACTTCATTATGAAATTATTTGGATATTTCAAATGATTCAGACTTGTGTTTCATCAAGTAGATATACCCATATCTAGATAGATCGTCTGTGAATGTAATGAAATAGTTATACCCTCCTCTGGCACTAATATTCATAGGTTCACATACATCGCTATGTATTAAACCTAGAACTTCACTAGCTCGTTCATCTTTTTCAGTAAAAAGTGACTTAGTCATCTTTCTAAGAAGATAAGACTCATAGATCGATAATAATTCACAATCATTGATATTGAGGATATCCTCTTGTGCTTACTTGTTTATTCTATTCTTGTTATTGTGACCGAGCATCCATAACATCATCTAATTTAGGCCATTTATTTGGAGTGTACATTACACTCACAGGCTATAACAAAATATAGATACCATTTCTTAATTGCCTCATATTGTTGCAACATCATTCATAATGATATCACAATAATTATTCTTTATTGATAAATTATAACCATCTTTAGCCAAAAAGTCAATAGAGATTATATTCATCAAAAAAGATAGACAATAGTGACAATCACTCAAAATGATACTATTAGATTTGAAAATAAGCTCGACGACTTCGAAAGCTAGAATTGAAACTTGGCTTCCATCCCCGCATTCAGAAATCTCTTGTCGTTCTCAAATTTTTTACTAATTTGAAGTTCTTACAATGAATTATAAATGTGAACTGAACTTTCGGTATCCAATACCCAGATAGTAGTATCATATATAGAAAAATTATAAAGTATTATCATATAAGCACCTTGATCAGTAACTAATTGCTCATATCTTTTTGGCCTATTTGGATCATAGTCTGTCTAACTTGGTTTAGCATCAGACTTCTCAGCTAGATTATGCTCAAGATCGATGTTCAACTTCTGATACTGATTATCAAAGTTTGATCCAATAAGTTCATCACTGTCAAACAGTGAGTGGATAGTCATGATATTAGCTATTTTTAAAAATAAAGAAAAATACAGACCTAATTAGTATATAAATTAATTAAGCCTAAAAATATAGAATTTAGTCTAAATATTCTTCCACTATTTTATACGAATTGATAGCCTCTACCTTCAATTCAAAAAATTATCTTAATACTTCAATGGGTACTAGAATCCACATCGACTGTATACGGATTCGAGTATGGCTCGATTAACCCATATGCATCTATGGATAGATTTTTAATCAATTATTTTTTCAAATAATTTTTAATAATTAGTTTCATCCCAGATTTTATTATAGTAGGCTAAGGGCCTCCACTGAAAGCCCCGATTAGGTCCAACCATTAACCTGAACCTACTCAATAATTCTAACTATTGAATGATCAAGCCCGAGTACGGCTCGATCAATCCAACCATTCGTTAGATAGTATAGCAAAGTCATCATATATTGAATGATAATTTCATCATTCAGAGAAACACCAGACGTAAGGCATCTGCAATGTTAATCTGAAATAATGGACCCATTACCATTCACCTTAATGGGAGGCTATGATCTAGTTATCCCTATAACTAGCTCATTTTATAGATTTAATAATTTAGAAGATTTAGTTAACATAATTTAATAGAATTAAAGACACAAACCAGCTAATCATAATTCTTCCACTGACTTCATGAAGTTAGATCATGATGAACTAGAAACAAGCCCATCCAACCGACAAGTTATCAACCCTCTCACTGACTTCATCAAGTCATGATGAGGACAAAGATAAGTCAAACTAGGGGCATCTAAATCAGTCGAACTGATTTTCTAGTAAGCATGGATCAATCTTAATCATTAAGTGATCTAATCAAAATATAATTCACGATGTTGACCAGATAAGTGAGATCGATGGGAGGGATATGCCAACAACTCATTATAGACTTAATCTATATGAGTAGCTCTCAATTAATAACTACCGGTCAAGACTGTCAAACTTACTTTAGACACCAACTGGTTAATCAATTTCAACTCGATCAACTTATAGACTTGAGTTCGACCGTTGAGCTAGAGATCAAAATCTATTTGGATTTAATCAAAGACATGGACTCAACCAACTACAACTATTGTATTGGCTCTAGAGAAATTCTGATTTAATCTAATTTAACTTTTGATTAGACTTAATCAATTTCTCTATTTAGTCTATTTAGTTCTTTGATTCTAACCCCAAGGTCTAACCCAATTAGGAGGATCTGATCTAGCTAACCCATAAACCCATCCCCATTATTTTATGCGAATGATATTAGATCTTTAATTCATAATTCTAGATCTAATAGGTTCAACTTAATTCTCAATTAAGTTTGGGGCTGACATGGGTTAGGGTTTAGTATTTGAAAATAATTTCAAATTTTATAAAATATTTTTACAAGTAAATTTATGCACAAAATAATAGTTCTGAATGATTGAGTTGGCTCATCCTTGGATTGAGCTGACTCACCAAAGTGGGTCGACCAAGTTTTGAAAATAAGTCGGCTCACTGTGGTGATTCATAAATCAGGGTTTCTAATATACAAACTAGGTTCACTCAGCAAGAAACAAAGTTGATACACAGGGGCACTGGGTCGACCCAAATAAGAACTGGGTCGACAAACTCCCAAATTAAGTCGATTCAAATAAGATTAAGTCAGCTTAGTTCAGTAGAACAGTAACAAATTGTTGAATTTTCAAAATTATTTTGCACATCGATGACTAAAACAATTTTAATCATTAGATTAGATGTCACTTCCTTTCACTATTCATCTTCATGGATAAAAAGGGCACCCCTACATGCCATAGGAGAACCCCATCGAATGGGAGGAGAGGGCCATGAAACTCTACTTTCTTCTATGATCGGACGACCATAGCAATCTATCCAATCTGACTACTACACTACTCAGATCATCTAATCTAATTAATCTAGATCTAATTTAAATCATTTCAAATCTGATTATTTTATTTTGATCATATCGAAATTAGATAATAAACATCACATACTTCAATTTAAAATCAAATTTTAAACTATATACATAGATATACATGTCATAAAGAACAGGGCTCTGATACCACTGTTGGAAATACATAGGGATTTTATGCATGTATTTCAAAAAATTTCACAGTAAAATAAAATTAGATTAAATATTTTAATCTATAAATATATGCATAAGATTAGATCTTAAAATATCTACAGAAGGATCTATGACATGATATAGTATGTGTTGGGTATAAAATATCCCCCAGCCGAAGTTCGTGACAGGAGTGACCCTCCGGGAATTCTACCGACTTCCGACCTTCGGCGACATCTCTTCGAACCTTTCTGGCGGTCAAGCCTCCGCAACACTCCCAAGTTTTGCCGACGGATAAGCCCCCCACTAGCGTCAACCGGATTCTTTATGACGGACGGACTCCACCCAAGTTTTCACGATGATCGACCACCTTCTAGACTTCGT
This sequence comes from Elaeis guineensis, assembly GCF_000442705.2. Classification (NCBI taxonomy): domain Eukaryota; kingdom Viridiplantae; phylum Streptophyta; class Magnoliopsida; order Arecales; family Arecaceae; genus Elaeis; species Elaeis guineensis. The sequence goes on from NC_026001.2 coordinate 23,933,114, forward strand.
CCGGACTCCTATGGGAGCCGGACTTCATCCCCGACTTCAATTGCAGGTAAACTTCGTCCGGACGCCTACGGGAGCCGGACTTCATCCCCGACTTCAATTGCAGGTAGACTTCGTCCGGACTCCTACAGGAGCCAGACTTCATCCCCGACTCCGGCTGCAAGTAGACTTCGTCCGGACTCCTACGGGAGCCGGACCTCGTCCCCGACTCCGACTGTAGGAAGACTTCGTCCGGACTCCTACGGGAGCCAGACCTCATCCCCAACTCCGGCTGCAGGAAGACTTCGTCCGGACTCCTACGGGAGCCAGACCTCATCCCCAACTTCGGCTGCAGGAAGACTTCGTCTGGACTCCTACGGGAGCCAGACTTCATCCCCGACTTCGATTGCAGGTAGACTTCATCCGAACTCCTACGGGAGCCGGACTTCGTCCCCGACCTCAATTGCAGGTAGACTTCATTCGGACTCCTACGGGAGCCAGACTTCGTCCCCGACTTCAATTGCAGGTTGACTTCATCCGGACTCCTACAGGAGCCAGACTTCACCCCCGACCTCAATTGCAGATAGACTTCGCCCAGACTCTTACAGGAGCCGGACTTCGCCCCTGACTTCAATTGCAGGTAGACTTCGTCCGGACCTCCTACGGGAGCCGGACTTCACCTCCGACTTCAATTGCAGGTAGACTTCGCCCGGACTCCTACGGGAGTCGGACTTCGCCCCTAACTTCAATTGTAGGTAGACTTCGCCCGGACTCCTACGGGAGCCGGACCTCATCCTTGACTCTGGCTACAGGAAGACTTCGTCCGGACTCCTACGGGAGCCGGACTTCATCCCTGACTCTGGCTGCAGGAAGACTTCATCCGGACTCCTACGGGAGCCGAACTTCATCCCTGATTTCAATTGCAGGTAGACTTCGTCCGGACTCCTACGGGAGTCAGACTTCATCTCCGACCTCAATTGCAGGTAGACTTCGCCCAGACTCCTACGGGTGTCGGACTTCGCCCCTGACTTCAATTGTAGGTAGACTTCGTTCGGACTCTTACGGGAGCCGGACTTCGCCCCTGACTTCAATTGCAGGTAGACTTCGCCCGAACTCCTACGGGAGCCGGACTTCGCCCCTGACTTCAATTGTAGGTAGACTTCGCCCGGACTCCTACAGGAGCCGGACCTCATCCTCGACTCCGGCTGCAGGAAGACTTCATCTGGACTCCTATGGGAGCCGAACTTCATCCCCGACTCCGACTGCAGAAAGACTTCGTTCGGACTCCTACGGGAGCCGGACTTCATCCCCGACTTCAATTGCAGGTAGACTTCGTCTGGACTCCTACGGGAGCTGGACTTCATCCCCGACTCCGACTGCAGGTAGACTTCGTCCGGACTCCTATGAGAGCCGGACCTCGTCCCCAACTCCGACTGCAGGAAGACTTCATCCAGACTCCTACGGGAGCTGGACTTCATCCCTGACTCCGACTGTAGGAAGACTTCATCCGAACTCCTACGAGAGCCGGACTCCGAGCTCCTACTGCATGCGACCCACTCCGAGTTTTCGCTACAAACGATCTACTTCAAATTTCTACCACGAGCGATCCATGCTGGATTCCCACCGTAAGCCTTCACCCGAGCTTCCATTATGGATGAATTCCTTTTGAATTTCTATTGCAGACAGGCCTTGACTGAGACTTCTCGACAAATGATCCCCATCCAGGCTTCTATAGAGATCGGACTCCGACCGAACTTCTAGAAGCGGGCAAATATCGTGCTCACGGAATCCAGTAGCTGGTCCCCTCCGGCGGATGAACCTCTCTAGCACCATCCGACATCCACCACCAGTCGGCCCTCTGCCAAAGTCTGTGCGAAATCGGGCTATGCCTGCGAGAAGCCTCTGATCGAGCTCCTACGGCAAGTGGTCCTCGCCTGCCACCTTAACACCCAAGGCATCCAACAGGATTTGCAGCATCCGAGCTCCTCTCAGATGGGTAGCTAGCCACCTCTCTCCGCCAGACACCCCAACCGAACTTCGACTGATAGGCCTGGACCCCCTAGCAGGCCGCAGTAACGGCCACGACTCTGCTCCACTTCCTGCAACGGATTTTGCGTGGCTCCATCACTCCCTGGCTGGCCGCAGTAATGGCCATGACTCTGCTCCACTTCCTGCGATGGATTTCGTGCGGCTCCATCACTCCCTGGCAGGCCGCAGTAACGGCCACAACTCTGCTCCACTTTCTGCGATGGATTCTGCGCAGCTCCATCACTCCTTGGCAGACCACAATAATGGCCATGATTCTGCTCCACTTCCTGCGATGGATACCGTGCGGTTCCTCCACCCTCTGGCAAGTCGCGACAACAGACGCCACTCCACTCCCCGCGACAGACTCCACGTGGCAGGTCATGGTGATGGCCACGATTTCACTCCACTACTCTTCACAACAAACTCCTTCTGACCCCGAGCGGCCCACGGCCAGATGGCTACAAACGTCGCTATCAGTCCATTGCGCCCTCCGCCTATAAAAGGGGGGACCCCAGATATGTTATTCTCTAAGCTTTAATTTCTATCCCAAAAACTCTGCTAAAATTTTTGTTCGAGTACTCCATTCTTGTTGAGGCAGAGAACTGACTTGAGCATCGGAGGGTCTTGCCGGAGCAACCCCAACTCTGATTTAGACTTCTTTTGTAGGTCCCGACGATGACCGTGACTCCCTCGACTCCAGCTTCTCCGACGCAGGCGGATTTTTGCACCAATAGGATTGACGCTAGAGGAAGGGACTGTGTCTTCACAGTACCCTTATTCTTAAAGGAGCGCTCAACGGGATCGCCTCCGATCATCTTTTCTGACGTCCACTCCTCCTTCCCCCGCCAGGTCTTGGCCCGATGCCTCCCCGCAAAGCATCCACACGGCGATCCACGGCCTCCGCGGCCAGATCTCAGGCTCCGACCTCACCTCCAGTTTTCCAGCCTCCTCCCCCTCCTCCGGCAATGGTAGTTGGTGCGGAGCAATTCGACCTACTGGTGCAGCAGATCAGAGGCCTCGCTGAAGCTATGCAGGCCATGCAACAGCAGCAGCAGCCGCAGGCATCGGTGCGACTGGAGAGAGCATCGTCAGAACTCCAAAATTCGATGGTAGGATGGGCCACTTGGGCCAGCCGCCCCATCTTTCCCAGAAAGACAAATCCGAGGGTGGAGAGCCCTCAGTCAGATCATGATTCCACCCCTGGAAGATCTCCATCTCCATTTTGCCAGAAGACCCTTGAGACCCGTAGTCGAGAGGATTTCCTGGATCGAAGGCTCCAGGAGATGAACCGGTGGATCGAAGAACTCCGCCATGCTCCCCCCACTTATGGTGAGGACATTTGTATTGACCCTCCCTTTTCTCAAATGATCATGCAGGAATTGATCCCGTCGAACTTCAAACTCCCTCAATTTGAAAGCTACGACGGGACTTCAGACCTAGTTGACCACCTGGAGGCCTTCCAGACAATGATGCTGCTTCATGACGTGCCCGACGCCATTCTATGCCGAGCCTTCCATCCACCTTGAAGGGAGCGGCGAGAAACTGGTACTCGGCATTGAAGCCGGGTACCATCTTTTCCTTTGATCAGATGAGCCACCAGTTTGTGGCTCATTTTGTTAGCAGCCGGCATCCCCGGAAGGGTTCAGAATCCCTCATCAACATCAAGCAGAGGGAGGGGGAGTCCATTCGGGCCTACATCAACCGTTTCAATGTCGCCGAATTGGAGGTCCGAAACTTGGACCAATCGGTAGCGATGGCCATCCTGAAAGGCGACTTTCAGAAGAATGACCTTTTATTCTCCCTGAAAAAGAAGTACCCCAGGGATTTTATTGACCTGTTGGCTCGGGCCGAAGGGTACGCCCGAGCAGAAGAAGCCTTCAAAATGAAGGATGAGGAGACCGTAAGAGAGTGGCAGGTGAGAGACTCGAGTAAGCCCGCAGTCGAAAAAGGGCCGAGAGAAGCTCGGCCACGTTCTCGATCTACTCCCAGGCACAAGCACGTCCAGACTCCTCCCCGAGCACGCAGGCAGGGAAGCCCGGAGCGTCAGGCTCGATGGGGCTCTCCCCCAAGAAGATTCTGCAGCTATGCCCCCCTCAACACATCGAAAACCTAGGTGCTGATGGAGGTCAGAGAGCAGCTCCCAAGGCCAGAGAGAATGCGCACACACCCCAGAAAGTGCAATCCTAACAAGTTCTGCCTCTACCATCGTGACCACGGCCACGACACAGAGGAATGCATCCAACTCTGAGACGAGATCGAGGAGCTCATCCGATGAGGTCGACTCGATAGGTTCATTCGACGCCGGCATGAGGGTAGAGAAGATCGGTCAAGGGCCCTACCGCAGTCTGAGCCGCCAAGGAGGGAAGAGCAGCCCGAAGATCGACCTCCAATTGGGATCATCAACTCCATCTCTGGATGACCTTGACAGGAAGCAGACCTTCCACAGCCCTAGGGTTTGAAAACTTGTAAATGTATTGCGAACGATCTCGCTTTAAATCAAGATTTCTTTCAGACTTGCACATCTTTCCCTTTTTGGCATAGACTTGTAACGACAAGGGACGACCCCATCGGACATCAAAAATAAACCCCAATGTGGGCAAGGTCGAAGGCCCGATTATTTGTAGACCGAATGGAGGGAGAGGCCATACAGCACCCATATGCGCCCCCACAGCCATGTTAGGGATAGGAGGAGAACCTCGCCCTAACATGAGCAAGGTCGAAGGCCGGTTATTTGTAGATCGGATGGAGGGAGAGGCCATACAGCGCCCATATGCACCCCCACAGCCATGTTAGGGACAGGAGAAGAACCTCGCCCTAACATGAGCAAGGTCGAAGGCCTGGTTATTTATAGATCGGATGAGGGGAGAGGCCATACAGCACCCATATGCGCCTCCACAGCCATGTTAGGGACAGGAGGAGAACCTCGCCCTAACATGAGCAAGGTCGAAGGTCCGGTTATTTGTAGACCGGATGGGAGGAGAGGCCGTACAGCGCCCATATGTGCCCCCACAGCCATATTGGGGACAGGAGGAGAACCTCGTCCTAACATGAGCAAGATCGAAGGCTCGGTTATTTGTAGACCGGATGGGGGGAGAGGCCATACAGCACCCATATGCGCCCCCACAGCCATGTTAGGGACAGGAGGACAACCTCGCCCTAACATGAGCAAGATCGAAGGCCCGGTTGTTTGTAGACCGGATGGGGGGAGAGGCCATACAGTGCCCATATGTGCCCCCACAGCTCCGTTAGGAACAGAAGGAGAACCACGTCCTAACCTGAGCTGAAACCGATCACATTAGAAATAGGAGAAGAACCTCATCTCGACACCAATTAAGGTCCGACCATTCGAGACCCGGCAAGAAAGAAAAAAATCTTCTCGGCGACCCTTCTACGCTACCGCGACTCCGTAAAAAGCTAGGGAGAACCCTTGCCTAAAAAAAAAAAAAAAAAAAAGGAGGGAAATGTGAAGTAACAGTGGTGGGCTACCCCAATGAAAAATAAAGGTCAAACTACACTAAAAGCACAAAGGACCTCGTCTCTATGAAGAGAAAGGAAGAGAAAGTAAGATCTACGATCATGAACAAAAGGCAAATCGACACGGCGATGGCTAGGAACCTCCAAGCAGCGTCGACGTCGAATCAATCAAAAGTACAAGAAACTCGATAATGATGATCTAATACAAAGATGAACAAGGAACCTTCGAACAACATCGACATCGCACAGGACAAAAATGAAAGAAGTCCAGCGCACGACAATTCAACACGACGTACGGGTAAGGTAACAAAGATCTTTTCATTTCATTAGCAAAATGTGCGTTACAGAGCCTGAAAGATCGAAAAAAAATAACAAAAACAATAACGACAATAACAACGGCGATAACAAATAGACAAACGACAAAAGAAGACACTTAGAGGGACGAAGGACAAAAAGAGCCCTAAGGGGGCCCGACTTCCTCCGACTTCGAACTTTCGGCTTCGATCCTCATCAGGGAGTGCCTTAAGCTCTCGACTTCTTCTTCCAATTCCTTCTCTCTCATTAGCATTTTCATATATCTCCGATGAAGCCGCTGGCTTTCGTTCTCCGTCTCTCGGCACCTTTTTCTCAGGACCTCAGATTCTGCCTCTGCATCCTTGACTGCCCGCTGTTCGTATACCAGCTGGATCTTCAATTGCTGTAGTTCAGTCTTCCCCTCCCCAAGGGCAATAGATAGCTCTTCTACGATCCTTCTCAGGGATTGGAGTTCATCGGAATCCCGAACGGGAGCAAACTAAGCCCCTTCAGCTAGCTGCCTTTGAAGGCGGGCAACCTCGTCGGTCGTCATCCTGAGCTTCCTCCTGTATTCGTCCACCTGCCTGCACCAGCCGGCCCGGTACGCATCATAGCTCGCCTCGACATCCTGGAGCTGTTGCTGAAGGTCAGAGAACTTCTTCGACCATTCCCGATCGCAGTCGGCCCGAGTCGGAAGCCGGGACGAGCTTCCTTCCAATTGGCTAATCCTCTCCTGTGCAGCTGACAGCTCCACTCTGAGAGAACTGATCTTGGCAGCTTGAGCCCAAGATCGATCGCTGGTGCGCTTCTTGTGTTCCTTGAGCTCCTTCTCGAAGTTCGCTTTCCTCCGGCTGTACTCCATGATCCCCTTCACGTGGAGGTTCCAAAAGCGGGTGGCCTCCGCGGTGGCTTCAGAGTGGCTCTCCCTCAACCTGTGAAGCTCGCCATCCATCTCCTTCGACCTTTTTGTTAAATGATGAACTTTCTTCTTCAGACGTTGGATCGTGGACTTCAGCAGAATCCCTTGTGGCAGGGGAAGTGCTTCGGCAGGACACTACCATCGGGAGACAAAAGTGTCAAGGTGCATCTCATTGCATAAAGCAAAACAAAAAAAAAAGAGGGAGTAGAGTGGAGAAGCCCTCCAAAAGGAGAAACTCAATTTTATTGATTGAATGTTTCTTAAAGACAAGAGGGAACAGAAAAATTACAATAAAAGAAAAAGACAAAGTCAGAGGTCTCAGACCTCTGAAGTAGGAGTCGGGGAGCTCGATGTTCTTGGAAGGGGTGCTGCGGTGGCAGTGGCAGTGGGAGGGGGTCCGGCTTCGTCTTCAGATGCCTCGTCCAAGAAGCTGAGATCGAGCTCGGAAAATTTCCTGACCACCTTCTCCTGGCAGAGCTCGAATCCTTTGATGAATGCTTCTTGGCCGAACTTGACGTTCAGGTCCCTCATCTCTGTAGAGGCCTTGAACTCCTCCACCACTAGAATCCTAGCCTCCGAGACCAGGACCAGGATCTGCTCCGCTAAATTTGCGACCTCGGCCTCCGCCTTCCTCACCGTCTCCTCTGAGGTCTGCTTTTCTTTCTCCAGGGCCTGCTTTTCTTTCTCCAGGGCCTCTTGGAGGGTGACTACCTCAGCTGCCTTCTCTTTGAGGCGAGCAACTTTGGCCCGGTGACTCTCCTCCGCCTGGATGGCATCCCTCCTCGCCCGGTTCATCGCCTCGATATTGGCAAGGAGCTGGTGCCCGATCTGCAAGGACGGCTAGGAGGTCAGAACGAAGGTTGAGAAGCTAATTAAATGAGAGTGCGAGGGGAAGGAGGAAGGTAAATCTATTTACCTCGAGAAAAGACCCTAGGGAGTCCCAAACCCGCTGTTCGGGATCGGTGCGATCAATCCTCTGGACGACTTCGGGCAGGATGTAACCATCGATCAGTCGCTTTATCAGGTCCCTGTCATTAAAGGGATTCTCCCCCGGCTCTCCTTCGAAATTGAGGGACTCTTCGATGGTAGCTCGGTGGCTACTCACCCTACGGGCCACCGACTTCCTTCTCCTCCCCCTCTCAACCCCTGGCGCCTCCTCGAAGCGGACCCCCGAAGCAGGGGCCTCAGTGGGGGAACTCCTTGAAGAGGCCCGGGGAGCCGGAGGTTCGACGTCTGAAGGAACGTCGACCGCGAGGGCCACCTGGGCAAATGTGGCTGAGCTCGTCTCCTCCATTCTGGCCTTCTTTGCCGATCCGGAGGCCGCGGTGCCTTTTCTTTTGTGAGCCTTGAGGCCCCTGGTGAGCATCCGTGCTGCTTCGACATCCATTCCTGAAAAAAAAAAGGAAGAGAGAGGAAAAGAGATCAGTAATGAAAAAAAAAAAGAAGAAAAAAGAGAGAGAGAGAAGAAGAGCAGGAGAAAAGAAAAGGAAGGGAAAGATGGAATACTTGTAGGGTCCAGGGGGCTCAAGCCGATGTTGAACAAAAACTGCTCCTTTAGAAGGTTGGGAAGGGAAGGAGTTGAGTAACTAAGAAGTTTTCGGGCGGCCTGAAGGTCGTCCTCCCCCAAGCTAGGAGCCCTGCGGACAGAGTCCCTTAGGGAGCCCCAAGGGGGCAATCCCAGCCTCAAGGTCGGGCATTGGACGAAGAGGTACTTTTCCTTCCAGTTGTGGATTGAAGAGGGAGCACCTTTTAGCAACCCCTTCTTGCCAAACTGGGGGGAGAAATACCATCAGTCCTTCACCGAGGGGTGGCGCTTGAAGGTGTAAAAATATCTAAACAAAGAAAGAGATGGCTGAACTTCGACTACATGGCAAAGGGAGAGGAACCCTATCAAAAACCTAAAAGAATTTAGTGCAACCGAAGCTAAAGAAATGTCTAAAAGACGGAAGAGGGAGACGACGAAGGGTGAAAGCGGAAGCCAGAGTCCGGTGCGGAAGGCCTCCTGATACAGGCAGAAACGGCCAGGTGGGGGGGTGCTAGCCCGGTCGGCGGGATCAGGAAGCTCCAGATCGTACTCTGGAGGAACTCCATACTGAACCATTATCAGTAAAAGTTCATTCGGAGTCAGGGAACAGGGAATGACACCTGACGCAAAAATTAGGCGAGGCCCAGCCATAGATGTGGGTTCGTCCACAGTGTGAGAGTTCTGGGGGGCTGAAGCGGACGAACTCCTGGAACCACTAGAGGCGGAGGTGCTGGAGCACATTTCAAACAAAGACCCTAAAGATCCTAGAGAAATCAGGTGGGACAAGAGGCGAAAGGTTTGCCGGGGACCAAACCAGAGGAATGCGGCAGAAGAAAAATGGAGGAGAAAGGGCACTTAGATGGCAAGAAGAGAAATGAAAGTTTCGGGACTAACCTAGATCGCTCCGAAGGATGCAGAGGGGTGAGGACAGGGATGACTCGAAGAACACTTAGGGCCAAGGTGGACGCCAAAGAGGGTCAGAGCTCTCAGAGAGAGGGCAGACACCGACAGAACTCTCAAGCAGAATGAGACTCCTGAAGATGGAAAGGCGGGTTTAAATAGACCTTGAGATCCGGCGCTATAATGATCGTGGATCTCCCTAGGCCAACCCACGCTCGCCACGTGTCCCACTCACCACCGCAGGCGGCTAAAAGCGGCTGACAGCTGACAGAGACATTACTGTGCCGTACTTGGGCCAATGCTCTAGCAGAAATTTCGAAAGGTCCCTTCGGATCGTCCCGATTTGAAAAGACTCCAGCACGCACGCATTAAATGCCAGAATATCTGAGGGTGATCGTGCACATGATTCAAGGGGACAACTTTGGCTGTGAAAATTTTTTTGTACTTCCTTCATTCGAAACTCGAACTCGGAAGTAGGGGGACTGGTGTTGGGTATAAAATACCCTCCAGCCGAAGTTCGTGACAGGAGTGACCCTCTGGGGATTCTACAGACTTCTGACCTTCGGTGACATCTCTCCGAACCTCTCTGGTGGCCGAGCCTCCGCAACACTCCCAAGTTTTACCGACGGATAAGCCCCCCACCAGCGTCGATCAGATTCTTCACGACGGACGGACTCCAACCAAGTTTTCACGATGATCGACCACCTTCTAGACTTCGTCCGGACTCCTACGGGAGCCGGACTTCATCCCCGACTTCAATTGCAGGTAGACTTCGTCCGGACTCCTACGAGAGCCAGACTTCATCCCCGACTTTAATTGTAGGTAGACTTCGTTCGGACTCCTATGGGAGTCGGACTTCATCTCTGACTCCAGCTGCAGGTAGACTTCGTCCGGACTCCTACGGGAGCCGGACATCCTCCCCGACTACGGCTGCAGGAAGACTTCGTCCGGACTTCTACGGGAGCCAGACCTCGTCTCTGACTCTGACTGCAGGAAGACTTCGTCCGGACTCCTACGGGAGCTGGACTTTATCCCCGACTTCGATTGCAGGTAGACTTCATCCGGACTCCTATGGGAGCCGGACTTCGTCCCCGACCTCAATTGCAGGTAGACTTCGTCCGGACTCCTACGGGAGCCAGACTTCGTCCCCGACTTCAATTGCAGGTAGACTTCATCCAGACTCCTACGGGAGCCGGACTTCGCCCCCGACTTCAATTACAGGTAGACTTCGTCTGGACTCCTACGGGAGCCGAACTTCACTCCCGACTTCAATTGCAGGTAAACTTCATCCGGACTCCTACGGGAGCCGGACTTCGCCCCCGACTTCAATTGCAGGTAGACTTTGCTTGGACTCCTACGGGAGCCGGACTTCGCCCCTGACTTCAATTGCAGGTAGACTTCGCCCGGACTCCTACGGGAGCCGGACCTCGTCCTCGACTTCGGCTGTAGGAAGACTTCGTCCGGACTCCTACGGGAGCCGGACTTCATCCCCGACTTCAGCTGCAGGAAGACTTCGTCCGGACTCCTAAGGAAGCCGGACTTCATCCCCAACTTCAATTGCAGGTAGACTTCGTTCGGACTCCTACGGGAGACGGACTTCATCCCCGACCTCAATTGCAGGTAGACTTCGCCCGGACTCCTACGGGAGCCGGACTTCGCCCCTGACTTCAATTGCAGGTAGACTTCGTCCGGACTCCTACGGGAGCCGGACTTCATTCCCAACTTCAATTGCAGGTAGATTTCGCCCGGACTCCTACGGGAGCCGGACTTCGCCCCTGACTTCAATTGCAGGTAGACTTCACCCAGACTCCTACGGGAGTCAGACCTCGTCCTCGACTTCGGCTGCAGGAAGACTTCGTTTGGACTCCTACGGGAGCTGGACTTCATCCCCGACTTCAATTACAGGTAGTTTCGTCCGGACTCCTATGAGAGCCGGACTTCGTCCCCTACTCCGACTGCAGGTAGACTTCGTTCGGACTCCTACGGGAGCCGGACCTCATCTCCGACTCCAACTGCAGGAAGACTTTATCCGGACTCCTACGGGAGCCGGACTTCATCCCCGACTCCGGCTATAGGAAGACTTCGTCCGGACTCCTACGGGAGCCAGACTCCGAGCTCCTACTGCAAGCGACCCACTCCGAGTTTTCGCTACAAACGATCTACTTCAAATTTCTACCACAAGCGGTCCGTGCCGGATTCCCACCGTAAGCCTTCACCCGAGCTTCCATTATGGATGAATTTCTTTCGGATTTCTGTTGCAGACAGGCCTTGGCCGAGACTCTTCGACAAATGATCCCCATCCGGGCTTCTACGAAGATAGGACTCTGATCGAACTTCTATAAGCGAGCAAATGCCGTGCTCATGGAATCCAGTAGCTGGACCCCTCTGGCAGACGAACCTCTCCAGCACCATCCGACATCCACCGCCGGTCGGTCCTCTGCCAAAGTCTGCGCGAAATCGGGCTACGCTTGCGGGAATTCTCTGACCGAGCTCCTACGGCAAGTGGTCCTCGCCTGCCGCCTTAACGCCCAAGGCACCCAACAGGATTTGCAGCATCCGAGCTCCTCTCAGATGGGTAGCTAGCCACCTCTCTCCGCCAGACACCCCAACCGAACTTCGGCTGACAGGCCTGGACCCCCTGGCAGGCCGCAGTAACGACCACGACTCTGCTCCACTTCCTGCAACGGATTCTGTGTGGCTCCATCACTCCCTGGCAGGCCGCAGTAACGGCCACGACTCTGCTCTACTTCCTGCGATGGATTCCGCATGGCTCCATCACTCCCTGGCAGGCCGCAATAACGGCCACGACTCTGCTCCACTTCCTGCGATGGATTTCGTGCGGCTCCATCACTCCCTGGCAGACCACAATAATGGCCACGATTCCGCTCCACTTCCTGCGACGGATACCGTGCGGTTCCTCCACCCTCTGGCAAGTCGTGATAACGGATGCCACTCCACTCCCCGTGACAGACTCCACGTGGCAGGTCCCGGTGATGGCCATGATTCTACTCCACTACTCTTCACAACAAACTCCTCCTGACCCCGAGCGGCCCACGGCCAGACGGCTACAAACATCGCTATCAGTCCGTTGCACCCTCTGCCTATAAAAGGGGGGACCCCAAATACGTTATTCTCTAAGCTCTAATTTCTATCCCAAAAACTCTGCTAAAATTTTCGTTCGAGCACTCCATTCTTGTTGAGGCAGAGAACTGACTTGAGCATTGGAGGGTCTTGCCGGAGCAACCCCAACTCCGGTTTAGACTTCTTTTGCAGGTCCCGACAGCGACCGCGACTCCCTCGACTCCAGCTTCTCCGACGCAGGCGGATTTTTGCACCAACAGTATGCATGAAAAAATTTGAATTTAAAATCAGCATGCATTTAAAAAATCAGCACAAGCAATAGATCATGTCTATAGCTACTGGGGTTCCGAATCCTATACCTAAGCATGGATAGATGAATATCACAACTAAAACTCATAGATCTGAGGCTTTGTTGGTCACTTGTAGCTACACAAGATGTCCGACCTCTACAGATTATCTATAGAAGCCCTCGAATAGATCAGCTTTCCACAGATGTGCTAGCTCACGTGGATGATTTTTGATGGCAGATCTGATTTGATCCTCTTCTTCGATCATCTCGAATCCTTCTAATCTCGAAGATGGATCAAAGAAGGTGCTGGATGGTAAAGAAAAAAAATCAGAGGAGAACTCTCTTCTTTCTTGTATTTTTTTTATCCAAAAATCCTAAAATAATTCTAGATCTCTCACCCAAAGGGGAGTTGGATCTCCTCTATGCACACACATCAAAGCAATGCCGCCCACTCCAGATCCTTATGCCCCTAAGAGAGGTTCAACTCCTCTCTTTCTCAACCCTCTCATGGTGAAAAGCAGAGAGTATTCAGTGCACAAAAAATTAGATCTTTTATGGTTGCCGCACAAAGGGAAGAGGTTGGATAGGGATCAAATTGAGTTCCAATTCAAAATCATTTTGAATTCAAACTCTACTAGATTTGATCCTCATCCAAACCTATCTCCAGAAGAGCCAAACAAAAGAAGAAAGGTGTGGAAAAGAATTAGGATTTATTTCATTTATGTTGCACAAAATAAGCACCTTCACAAGGGGCCGACAGGTGGGTAGATAGGGATAGGTCTTTAAGTCCAATTCAAACACATTTTGAACTAAACTTCTAACCATCCTATTTTATCTATTAAGGGTGACAACAAGAGAGCTTTGGCATGGAATATTCAATGCACAAACTAATTTATGCGATGAAATAATACATGGAGAGAAGGAAGAGGCACAAGGGAGGAAGTCCAATCATATTGGACTCTATGGTTTAGTCAATTAAGTCCTTAATTAGATTTCATCCAAATCCAATTTAATTAGACCTAAATAGACCATGATGAACCTAATCTAATTAGGTTCCTATGCTCTCAATTAAACTTGATTGAATTAGAGAATTAACCGAGCCATAATCCTGATCAAATCAGGATTTATTCTCGCTTAGCGATTAGATTATCTTATAACCTAATCGGGATTGATCTAATTGAATTCAATTCAATTAGGCTTAATCCAGACTTTAATGCTCAATCAAATTGAGTTAATCAGCAACCTAATTGCTAACCAATCCTTTCAAATTTCACTAACATTTAGCAAATTAATTTATTGCAACTATTGCACAGGGTTGATCATCAATCGCATTGATAATTTTATCCTCGAACGATTCTCAATCATCGATTTGCCAATTGATTGGAGAGAAACTTCTAATGTGTGTGACCCCATAGATTTGAACCTAAGTCGATAGTATAGAAACAGATTTCTATACCAATTGAAGTAATCATCTAGTAATGGTACCTGTCGTCCGAATAGGTCAAATATATGCAAAACAATACTTAGAACCTACTGGCATATGGTTATTGTATAATTTATCCTTTTGACCTTTGATGCTCAAGATGACTTAGACTTTAAACTATCAACTCTTAATAGTATATCCATTATATATTTCAACCTAATAAATCCTGTAACTCCTTACAAGGATTTGCCCTAGTTAAGATCTTACTAAATTGAAATACAAAGTATTCTCTCCAATCCCTTGGAGTGGTCAATCTCATCTTGACTTGTGCACCAACTTCACAAGTACTTGACTGTACTTAAAATTTTTTTGATCTTGAATTAAAAATTTAGGTAGTCCGATGTCAAAGTATAGTGAGTTGCTCGCAAGTTACCATAGTGATCTCAGATCGGAGAGACACTTATACCCATATCCTTTCAGAGTAACTCTTGATAGTAGAATGCTCTAGAGTTAGTCACGTTTAGTGAAATATACTCCTATATTTCACCTATATGCTATACCAGCATCTCTATGCTCCTTGATTAAAAGGATAATTAATCTATATGGCACACAACGATCTATACTTAATATAATTATCATTCTTATAATAAATATATTATTTGATCATAAACTAGTTTAAAGATTAAACGATAAATTCTTCTTTATCGATCAAAATAGTCCTAAGAACTTTCATTATTATAGAAGTTCGATATAGAAGATGCACAAGCTTATAATAAAAAACTACCAAATAATATTTTATTAATGATTAATTCATATATATTTATATCAATTAGCTCAACCATCAACAGACTGATGATGGACTTTGGGATACAATTTTTAGTAGGTAGATGAGGAGTAGTCCTACATAGATTATGAAATTGAATCCTAAGCCTATAGCCATAGTAGTGTGAATGATGAAAAGGTATTTCCATAAGGTTTTACAAATAGATTTGAGTCAATTGAAACTAACATATGATAAGAATGAGGTTTGATGAGTTATCCTTAACCTCTGTCTTGTTGAAACTCACGATAGAAGAATTGATTTACATGACAACCGTACCTAGAGGTTCAACCATTTAATTCTGATGGATTGCCACTATATGCTGCTAGATGTCACTGGTGGATCGTGAGATCAATTAGAATTATCTCGATAATCAATAATTCTAAATTGGATGAATTAGAAGGAGTTCTAATCCATTAAAAAGAATTTCGATGATATTGATGATGAAGATCATAATATATCTCACTACCAGATATAATTGAACTTATGGGGTCACACAAACAAGAGTTTTGATCTAGAATTGCATAATTGAGCTCGCATAGTTTGATTGGATTAAGATTAATTAAATTTAATTTTAGATTTAAGAAAATCATGCTAGCACATGATTAAACCCATTTTCTCCTTAATTTGGATTTTCTATTGGATAGGGCTTGACCAAATAAAAGCTAGTTCTTTAAGACAATAAGAGTTGGAGTCCCTAAAGCCTTCCCATATAAGAATTAAAAGATGGGGGCACAAATATTTGGCGCCCCACATTTTTCTTCGTGAAATATATGGGAGAGAAAGAGTGGGATGCCCAAATGGATAAGATCCAAGGGACGTGCGCCACTTATGGATCAGGAAGAGAGGATAAGGGCTTCATCCTATTTGAATTTGAGTTCAAATTGAGATGAAGGGATAAAAGCCTGTTTGAATTTGAAGGGGACTTGTCCCCATGTGGATGAGGATAAAGGCATGCACCCTATTTGAATTCAAATGGAGGGAGATAAGATAACGGCCATGCTCCATCTGATTTTTGTTCAACAAAATTGGTGTGAAAGGGAGAGGGAGGGGGCGCCACTTGCTAGGAGTCCTTTTGCTTTAAGTCATTTGATGACTTAAAGCCTTGGGACTCTTTAAGTTTCTAAATCTATAAATAGGGCCCCCTACCGTAAGGATTTAATCATCAAAAAATTTAGAGCCTCTCTTCTCCTTTCCACACCCTCTCCCTCTCCTCTCTATGCTCTCCTCCTCTCCCATGCCCAAAGGAGTTGGGCTGGTCCATCTGATGCGCTCGAAGAGTCAGGTGTTGATAGATCTATGTGAAGGAAGAAGAAGGTTGCAATCAAGGGTTGATCGAGATCCTATCAAAGATCAGATTGAAGGTTGATCTAAGAGCTTGCTGATCCATCTTCAAGAAGATAGATCAAAATTGGAGAAAGCATCCTAGTCTAAGTCTGAGTGGATAACTGTAGAAGTCGGATACGCGTGCGGCTTGACACCGAACCTCAACTCCACGATCATCGGACAGCGATGTATCACTACCCATGCAAAAGTGATGATGCGATCATCATGGTTAAAATAATTAGTTTAAAATAATTTTAAATTCTATTGATCTTAGATACATGAACGATCTGACATAGATCGAGATATGATCTTAATCGGATTGCATGTCGGATCAAATTTTTGAATTTCGTTGCACCTTGATTTAGTTGATTGGACATGCGGTCTTTTCTTCAGCTAGTATCAGAGCCATGTTGTAGTTATCATGTATCTAATATCAAGATCAGATCTAAATCATATTTGAGCTAAAGTAGTATTTTGAAATTAAATTTGATTAGATCTAATTTAAAGCATTCATCTGAAATTAGATTAGATCTGAATTTCAGCCTTTTAATTAGATCAATATGATTAGATCTGAAATACATGAAATGTATAATCTGAATTTTAAGTGATACATAAGATGTATAAGATTAGATCTGAAATACATGAGATGTATAATCTGAATTTCATATAATACATGAGATGTATATGATTAGATCTTGTTTATACATAAGATGCATGAAATTTATGTTAAGTTTTGCATATATGATATGTGTAGATGTAGATTAAATTTTTAGTAGCCTAATACTCTTCGAGAATCATAGTAAAAGCCATGCTACCATAGAGGACTATGATGGAAGGAGTGCCTGTATGAATCAAGAAGAAGAACCATGAAAAGAAAGAATTTACTTTTGTACAAAATCCTAGATCCAAAAATCATTTAGGATCTAAACATAAATCTGAAATTTATGTGATTATGTATGAGATACATAATTAAATATTTAGATATGAAAGTAGCTTTGATATCTAAATTAAATCTGATGTTCATAATGCACTTAATTAAGATCTAAAATTGAGAATTAAAGATCTGAAATTAAGTTAATCAGGTTTGTGTGGTTCGTTGACACATGTAGTGGTTGCACCGAATCACTACAACCCTTGGTGTAGGGTTGTATCATGAGCACATATTCAACGGTTGTGATTGCAATTTGTAGTGAGGAATCGAAGCAAACTCAATTTTGAATTGGTGGACCAATTTGGTGTCTAAGGTAAGAATTTAGATGGTGGTTTCTTAATTAGGACCATTGCCACTAGCAGCGGGGAGCCTCCCATCTATCTTATCTTATCTGGCCATTCTAGGGATCAATTTTGATTTTGTAGTGCTTAAGGTCGAGTCCATTGCATTTGCATTGCACCATGAGTCTAATCTTGATTAGATCAAGTCAGGATCTCTTGAGTAGATCCAATTTAATTATGGATTTACATGTGGGATATAATAAATAATTAAATTTAAGAGATTTAAATTAAAATCTCCTGATAAAATATTAAGCCTAGGGGTCTTCCACCACTGTAGATGTGCGGATCCTTCCGGATGTTGACTGTTCCCGATTCATTATAGTGATATAGTTGCATCAAGAAAGATGCAACCACTTTATAGCATGGGATGCTCTAGGTAAAGATAGGATTGAGCCCAATAACTATTAGGTGAGGGATTTAATGACGGCTTTATACCTGCTGGTGAGTGATAAGTAACTAAGAAATAAGGCCAATAACTGTTAAGCGAGGCTTTAGAACTTAGAGACCGAAGTTGGCTACAACATATTTAGAGAAATATTAGACAAAAGTTGTCCGCTCATTAGCTAACACATCACCAATAATTATTAGGTGAGGTGGTGTGCCATTGATGGGATTACAGTACTCACTAGAAACCCAAAATCGTCGAGGTTTCCATTTTTCCATTCGAAGAGTGTAGATGATTCGTGAAAATAGTAAGAGTCTAGGTTTGTTTTTTAAATAAATCTCCTAAAACAAATTGATTAAGTCAATTACAAAATCTATCTAGAAATCTTTATCTCTTTGTAAGAAATGTCTGCTTCAAACCCCTTTGCCCGCATCCTAAAGACCAATAGACTGATCAGACCAAATTTTAAGGATTGGCTTTGAAACCTTAAGATTGTCTTGAGTTCTGAGAAGATAGCCTATGTGCTCGACCAGAACCTCACCCCTTTATTAATTCATCTGATCATTGATCAGAAAGCATCTCAATGTCTAATAGATTACAGCACCAATACAAAGATACAAAGATTATCAGGTAGATTCTGACTCACCTACAAGAGTTGTATGGTGAGCATAGCCACGCAGCTCACTATGAAGTATCCAAGCAACTCTTCAAAGTAAAAATACATGATGGGCAATTGGTCCACGAGCATTGTTTGATAATGATCGAGAATCTAGAGGAGCTCGAAATGTCAATGGACAAAGAGTTACATATTGACCTCATTCTGCAATCTCTTACTGACTCATATGCATAGTTTATCGTAAACTATCATATGAACAAGATCCAATCCACCGATGTCAAATTTCTAAATATGCTGGTAACGATCAAGGGAATCTTGAAGAGTTCAAGAGACTCTGTTCTTGCTTTGGAGGAGACTTCTTTCAAGAGAAAGTCTTCTAGAAAGAAGAAAAAAATCTATGAAAAAGCTAAAAGTAGAGAACAAGCCAAAGAAGGAAGTTTCAAAAAAAAAGACCATCAAGAAAGGAAAGTGTTTCTACTGCAATAAGGATGGCCACTGGAAGCGAAACTACCCTACCTACCTGGCAAGCCTGAAGAACAAGAAGAAAGATGTACCTTCTGAAGATATGCTCGTTATAGAAACTAATCTAATAGTTTTTTCTATATTTAGTTGGATGATAGACTCTGGATCTAGTGCTCACCTGTACACTTCTATGCAGGATCTTAAGGATAGTAGAAGGCTGAGGGAAAGTGAAATGACCCTACTGTTAGATGTATGTCCTAGAAGCCAACTTTAGCTGATCCTACTAGAGAAACATGGGCTCTTAGGCTCATTGACTCCTGAGTCATATCTACTCTATGAATCATCTCTTTAAGGATAAATGACCAAGCTGTCCTTTGTGGGATAAGGGGATAGGACCACTGAGATACTTACCCTTATACACATTTAATGTGTGTGGCCTATTTGATGAGCTAGATAAGGGAGGTTATCTCTACTTTACTACCTTTACTGATGATCAGTTATAGTATGGGTATGTGTATAAGATACAAATTTGGTATCTTTGAAAAAGTCGAAGAGTTTAGATGTGAAATAGAGAAGTAAACTGAAAAAATCCTAAAGGTACTTTGATTAGATCGAAGAGGCAATGCCAAAGTAGAGAATTTCTCGATTGTCTCAAAAAAAGTGGCATAGTTTCACTATGGACACCTTTTAATAAACCTCAGCTCAATGAGATATCTAAGAGGAGGAATAGGGCTGTATGAGATATGGTCCGATCTATTATGAACTTCACTGATTTAACCTTTGTTTCTTTGAGAACATACTTTAAATTTACCTAAAGTATCCTCTAAATCCATTTCTACCACACCGTATGAGATATGGTTAGGTAAGAAATCGAGTCTTGATCATTTCAAAATTTGGAGATATCCAGCCTGTATCAAGCGTAGCAGGTGGGATAAGTTAGAGGCTAGGTCTATGAGAGCTCATTTCATAGGATATCCTAAAGAGTTTGAGATACTACTTTTCTTCCTAGAGGATCACAATATGATTGTGATCCATCATGCTATCTTCTTGGAAAACAGTTTATCCAACATAAAGATAGTAGGAGGATAAGCTCAAAAAGAGTCTCTGAGAGCAATGAGTCATAGGATTTGTAGAACCTATTCATGATGAGCCAGTACATATAGTACCTCCTACACCTCGTAGATCAAGTAGGATCTTCAATCCTTATGAAAGGTACTTGGTATGCTTACAGAGGATAAAGATAAAATATTTCTCATAGGAGATAGAGAACATAGAGATGATCTTAAGATCTACAACTAAACGATGTTGATATTGATCCCAAGAAATAGATGTGTAGATAGCCTTTCTGAATGGATATCTTGAGAAGATATCTATATAAAACAGACTATGGATTTTACTTCCAATGATAGAGAACGCAATGCAAAGGTTCATACATGGACTTAAGCAAATATCTCAGAGTTGGAATACTCATTTCAATAGTGTGATCAAATTATTTGATTTTATCGAGAACAAAGAGGACTCATGTATTTACATGAAGATCAGTGGGAGTGCTATCTCGTTCCTCATGTTGCACATGGATGACATCCTCCTGATTGCGGGTGTTCCATATTGACATCGATTAAAATATAGTTGCATATAGAATTTTCATAAAGATCTAGGGCAAGCATCCCATATTCTGACAATAAAAGGGTCTATAGAAATAGATCTAAAAGGATGCTTAGGTTTTCACAGAAAAGTATATCAGAGAGATGCTGAAAGGGTTTAGCAAAGAAATCTTCAAGTGGGGTCTGCTATCCTCTTGGGCAGAGGAGTATGCCATACTATATACTCAACTTGATATAGCCATTGCTGTAAGTGTCACAAGCAGATATTAGTCAAATCCAGACTAGGAGCGCTAGATTGCTGTGAAAATATTCTTAAGTACTTGAGAAGCACTGTTGCTCCTAAATTGATTTTGATGATTACAAAGCAGATTAAAGGGCTACAATTAATTTTAAATTGAAAAAGGCTTTATGCTCTTCAAGGGCAAAATCATAATTTAACTAAAATCCTGATTTGATAGTATCACTTGATAGAATAAAAGATTTGTAAACTATTGGTGAAAATTTCATTGTATTTAGACTTATATTTTTGAAGTTATGAAGGTTTGAAGTGCATGAGTCGACTCATGAGTCAACTCATGGCACTATGAGCTGACTGGCACGCAAAAAAAATTCCCATGGCATGCTGGATTTTTGACTTGGCACGACCTGTGAGTCGACTCATGAGTCGACCCACAAGGCATGAGTCGACTCATGAGTCGACCTCTGCTGATTTGAGCCAAAAAATCCAGAAATCAAGACTGTCTGATCTGTGCAACAGAAGTCGACTCATGAGTCGACTCCTGTAGCATGAGTCGACTCATGAGTCGACCCCTGCGACGAAAAATATCAACAATGGCTATTTTTTTGCCCATTTTAATTACCTTTTATGCTTCCTAAAATTGCTCTAACGGCTCTTTGTTGCTCCTAGATTGATTTTGATGATTACAAAGCAGATTGAAGGGATACAAACAATTGAAAAAGTCCTTATGCTCTTCAAGGGCAAAATCGTAATTTCACTAAAATCCTGATTTGATAGTACCATTTGGTAGAACAAATGATTTGAAATCTATTGGTGAAAATTTCATTGTGTTTGGACTAATATTTTTGAAGTTATGAAGGTTTGAAGTGCATGAGTCGACTCATGAGTCAACTCATGGCACTATGAGCTGAATGGCACGAAAAAATTCCCATGGCACGCTGGATTTTTGGCTTGGCACGACCTGTGAGTCGACTCATGAGTCGACCCACAAGGCATGAGTCGACTCATGAGTCGACCTCTGCTGATTTGAGCCGAAAAATTCAGAAATCAGATCTTCTGGTCTGTTGCAACAGAAGTCGACTCATGAGTCGACTCCTGAAGCATGAGTCGACTCATGAGTCGACCCCTGCGACGGGAAATGTCAGCAACGGCTATTTTTTTGCCCGTTTTAATTGCCATTTATGCTTCCTAAAAATCCTCTAACGGCTCTTTATCTGCCTAAATTATTTTCTCTTGCTTCTAATGCTACAAAATGCTTTAAATGATGAAAGAAATTGCAGATTAAATAGCGGATCAAACGTGAAATCAAATGTGAAGAGAAAAAGAAGAAAAAGAGAAGAACAGAAGAGAGGATCCGAAATTTGCAAGAAAAAGCCAGAGATCAACGAAATATCCATAGAAAAAGAGAGAGGATCCACAATATACCAGAGAGATTGTGAAAGAGAAAAGGAAGATCTTTCAAGGAGAGAATTCTTCACGCCTATCGTTTCAACCTTGATCTAGAGATCGTTCAAAGCTTTCAAGAGATCTTCAATCAACAATCAACCTCTTCTCAAGCGTTCAACCGTTCATTCATCTTGAGAAAATCTGAAAAAGGGGTTCTTCATTTGAGTAAAGCTTTTATTGTTATATTTGCTCATTTAAGGAGCTGTTATTGTATTCATCTGTGCTCTAAATATTCTTACTCTTTGTGAGTTTTTGCTCTTGTTTTTGGAGGATTTCCAAAACAAGGAAAGGTTGATCCGAACCTGAAATCGGAGTGTTTTGGGTTTGCTTGTACCCGGGAAACAAGTGTTCTAGCTTGGGATAGCTAGGGTCGGAGTTTCCGACGTCTTGTATTCTAGCTTGGGATAGCTAGTGTCGGAGTTTCCGACGTTTTGTATTCGGGTTGAATACAAAGGATAGTGGATTAAAATTCCCAAGTGGGATCTTGGGGAGTGGATGTAGGTGCAAGGTTAGCACCGAACCACTATAAATCCTTGTGTTTGTGGTGTGCTTTATCGCTTTATCCTATTTCTTTATTATATCCTTGCAATACTACTTTAGCTAATTAATATTGATTTAAAGCCATTGTTTTGTTCTTCATAAGTTATCTGTTGGGCTTAAAATTTTTTAGAAACCCAATTCACCCCCCTCTTGGGTTGCATAGCTGGGCAACAAGTGGTATCAGAGCCAGTGCTCTAGCCCTTCTTTGATCTAACAATCAAAGAGCCAAAGATCTATGGCAACCCATGTTGGAACTTCTCTAGCCGAGGGGCAATCAACAAACCGACCTCCACTTTTCAATGGGTCTAATTACACCTATTGGAAAGCTCGGATGAAGATTTTCATACAAGCACTCGACTATGATATGTGGAGTATCATAGTGAATGGTCCTCACACACCCACCAAGATTATAGATGGTGAGGAGTCAACCAAACCCGAGAAAGAATGGGATGAGGTTGACAAGAAATTGGCACAATTAAATGCCAAAGCTATGAATGTTCTTTATTGTGCACTAGATGCTAGTGAATTTAATCGCATTTCTACTTGTGCATCTGCTAAAGAAATATGGAATAGGTTAGAAGTCACCCATGAGGGAACAAATCAAGTAAAAGAGTCTAAAATAAACATGCTTGTACATAAATATGAACTGTTCAAAATAGAGCATGATGAGTCCATAACTGCTATGTTTACTCATTTTACTGATATAATCAATGGTTTAAAGAGTCTTGGCAAATCTTATACTAACAGTGAACTTGTAAGGAAGATTCTCAGGTCACTGCCAAGAACTTGGGAAGCCAAGGTGACTGCCATCCAAGAAGCAAAGGACTTGAACACTCTACCTCTAGAAGAGCTTCTTGGATCCTTGATGACTCATGAACTTAGCATGATGCAACATCAAGAGGATGAAATCAAAAAGAAAAGAACCATTGCCCTCAAATCCACAACTTCATCTGATTATGAAACAGATGACTCTGAAGATAAAGATCAGGATGAGGAGATGGCTCTCATCACCCGGAAATTCAAGAAGTTTCTAAGAAAAAGGAAACAGGGGATGAGAAAGAAATTTACAAAAGGGGATCAAAGCATAGAAAAGGAGAAAGATCAAACCCCTATATGCTACGAGTGCAAGAAGCCAGGACATTTCAGATCCGAATGTCCTCAATTGAAGAAAGGTCCAAAGAAATTCAAAAAGAAGGCAATGATGGCGACCTGGAGTGCGAGTGATGACTCAAGCTCCGACGAGGAAACCTCAACCGAACAAGCCAATCTGTGCCTGATGGCACATGAAAATGAGGTAACTTCTGAATCCACTAGTGAATTTACTTTTGAAGAATTGCATGAAGCTTTCTATGATTCAATTGATGAATTAAAGAAACTAGGGAAGAAAAACAAAGAGCTGAAATTGAAAAATCAGTCCTTAGTGAAACAAGCTGAAATTCTTTCAATTGAAAAATTCACATTGATTCAAGAAAATCAAAACTTTAAGGATGAAATTAACAGGCTGAAATCTATAGTAGATAAGTTCACCTTAAGTTCAAACAAGCTAAATATGATCCTTGATAATCAGAAAGCTATATATGATAAGGCTGGACTTGGTTACAAACCCCTGAAGAAACAAAAATTTT
Source organism: Elaeis guineensis (assembly GCF_000442705.2). Lineage (NCBI taxonomy): Eukaryota > Viridiplantae > Streptophyta > Magnoliopsida > Arecales > Arecaceae > Elaeis > Elaeis guineensis. Next base: position 23,957,357 of record NC_026001.2, read on the forward strand.
TGAAGGATATTTATGCAAATTATTCAAACAAAAATCCTACAAATATTACTTGTTTTAAATGTGGAAGAATAGGACATAAATCATACACATGTCTTATTAACAAATATGCAAACACAAAGAAAATATGGGTTCCAAAAGGAACCATTCTGACTAACCTGAAAGGACCCAAGAAAGCTTGGGTACCTAAGACAGAAACTTGATCTGTGCTTGCAGGTGTGTCTAGCATCCCAAGAAGGAAACAGGAAATGGTATCTTGACAGCGGATGCTCGAGACACATGACTGGTGATGAATCACAATTCATCATGCTTGATGCTAAGGATGGAGGGATGGTCACCTTTGGAGATAATGGCAAAGGAAAGATCATCGGGATAGGTAACATTGGTATCACTCCCTCCAAATACATTGAGAATGTTTTACTTGTTAAAGGTTTAAAGCATAACTTACTCAGCATTAGTCAATTCTGTGATAAAGGGTATAAAGTAAGTTTTGAATCATCTGTATGCATTGTGACGAGTCCTATTAACGATGGCATTAAATTTATAGGACATAGGCATGGCAATGTTTATATGGTAGACTTGAATGATTTAACTAAATTAGACATGCAATGCCTAGTTTCCTTAAATGCTAAAATAAATGAGACTAGTTGGCTGTGGCATCGTAGACTTGCACATATTAGCATGCATTCTCTTTCAAAATTAATCAAAAAGGATTTAGTTCTCGGTTTGCCAAAATTAAATTTTGAAAAGGATAGAATTTGTGATGCATGCCAATTAGGTAAACAAACTAGAATATCATTTAAATCCAAAAACACTATTTCAACTTCTAGACCTTTAGAGCTCTTACATATGGATTTATTTGGACCAACTAAAACCACTAGTCTAGGAGGAAAACGATATGGATTTGTAATAATTGATGATTACTCTCGTTTTACTTGGTTTTCTTTTTAGCTCACAAAAATGAAACTTTTCAAATTTTCACGAAATTTCATCGAAAAGTCACTAATGAAAAAGGGTTTTCAATTCAAAATATTAGAAGTGATCATGGAACAGAATTTGAAACTCATGACTTTGAAAATTTTTGTGATGAAAATGGAATTCGCCACAACTTCTCTGCTCCTAGGACACCCCAACAAAATGGGGTAGTTGAAAGAAAAAATAGAACCTTAGAAGAAATGGCCCGTACCATGCTCTGTGAAAGCAACCTTCCAAAATATTTTTGGGCGGAAGCTATTAACACAGCATGTTACATTTTAAATCGTGCTTTAATAAGATAATTTTTAAAGAAAACCCCCTATGAACTTTGGAAAGGAAGAAAACCAAATATTGCCTATTTTCATGTTTTTGGTTGCCGATGTTTTGTATTAAATAATGGCAAAGAAAAACTTGGTAAATTTGATGCAAAATCAGATGAAGCAATCCTTCTAGGTTACTCCTCCACTAGTAAAGCATTTAGAGTGTTCAACAAAAGAACCTTAGTAGTTGAGGAGTCCATACATGTTGTCTTTGATGAATCTAACGATCTTCCTTCAAGGAAGAATGAGGGTGTTGATGATGCAGATCCACTAATAGAAGGTATGAAGGAGATCACTCTAAAAGATTCAGCAACTCCAGAAGACAAGGATCAAGAAGATGAACAAAATGAGAAAGGTGAAGAAATTCAAGAACAACCTCAAGGTACAAATGACTTACCCAAGGAATGGAGGTATGTTCACAACCACCCTAAGGAATTAATTATCGGTGATCCTATGCATGGGGTAAAAACACGTTCTTCACTTAGAGATGTACTTAATCATTGTGCTTTTGTATCTCAACTTGAACCTAAAACTTTTGAAGAAGCTGAAAATGATCATAACTGGATTAATGCTATGCAAGAAGAACTCAGTCAATTTGAAAGAAATAATGTTTGGACCTTAGTGAAAAGACCTAAAGATTATTCAATAATTGGCACAAAATGGGTCTTTAGAAACAAATTAGATGAGCATGGAAATGTAATTAGAAATAAAGCAAGACTGGTTGCTAAGGGATATAATCAAGAAGAAAGAATTGATTTTGATGAAACCTTTGCACCTGTTGCTAGATTAGAAGCCATTAGACTTCTACTTGCTTATGCTTGCTTTATGAAATTCAAACTATTTCAAATGGATGTTAAAAGTGCATTTTTAAATGTATATATTTCTGAAGAAGTATATGTAGAACAACCCCTGGATTTGAAAATCATGCTTTTCCCAATCATGTCTTTAGATTAAATAAAGCTTTATATGGTCTAAAACAAGCACCTAGAGCATGGTATGAAAGGCTAAGCAAATTTCTACTAAATAATGGTTTCTCAAGAGGCAATGTGGATACAACTCTATTTATTAAAAGAAACCAAAATGATATGCTAATTATACAAATTTATGTTGATGACATAATTTTTGGGTCTACTAATGAATCCCTTTGTCAAGACTTTGCTAAGCTTATGCAGGGAGAGTTCGAGATGAGCATGATGGGAGAACTCACCTTCTTCCTCGGACTCCAAATCAAACAATCAAAAGAGGGAATCTCCATCACCCAAAGCAAGTACACCAAGGAACTACTCAAAAGATTTGGAATGGAGAACTGCAAACCAATTGGCACACCAATGAGTCCTCATGTAAGCTTGACAAGGATGATGAAGGTAAAAGCGTAGACTTAAAATACTATAGAGGTATGATTGCTCATTATTATATTTAACTGCAAGTAGGCCTGATATCATGTTTAGTGTTTGCTCTTATGTGCAAGATATCAATCTAATCCTAAGGAATCTCATTTGAATGCTGTTAAAAGAATCCTTAGATATTCTTAAATGGTACACAAACTATAGGGTTATGTACTCTAAGGACTCACAAATTAATTGTTAGGATATTCTGATGCTGATTTTGCTGGAATGTAAATTAGATAGAAAAAGCACAAGTGGAACTTGCCAATTTCTTGGAGTTAACCTAATCTCATGGTTTAGCATGAAACAAAATTCGGTGGCACTGTCTACGGTGAGGCCGAATACATTGCAGCCGGAAGTTGTTGTGCTCAAATCTTGTGGATTAAGCAACAACTCGAAGATTTTGGAATCAAACTTAATGAAACACCAATAAATGTGATAATACAAGTGCTATAAATCTATCTAAAAATCCAATACAACACTCAAGATCTAAACATATTGAGATAAGACATCATTTTATAAGAGAAATGTTCAAAACAAAAATATAATTCTTGAATATGTTTGCACTGAAAATCAATTAGCCGATATCTTTACAAAGGCCCTTAGTGAGGAAAGATTCTGGTGAATAGGAGAAATCTAGGAATTCTAGATCCATTTATCTGAAATTTCTCAATTTCCAAAGAATAGATGTCAAAAACTCTTAGAGCTCAATTTTCAACATCTATCCTGGTTCCAAAAGCTATATTTTATCACTCTAAAAACTTATCATTGAGCAAAATTCTTTCTCCCAAAATTTTGAATTTTCTGGAATTTATTTGCATTTTTCCTGATTTTCTGAACTTCATGAGTCGACCCCCATGAGTCGACTCAATGGCAAACTTGTTAATCCCACCAACTTCCATCGGGTTCATTGTTTTAAAACGGGAAACCTGTTTATGAGACGACTCATCTTCTCGTCGTCTTCCTTCCGAAAGCCGTCCTCTCCAAACTTCTGTTTTGCTCCAAATCCAAG